>NW_019154087.1:82369600-82410637 GCF_002288905.1 Enhydra lutris kenyoni
ACAGGGCACATACAATGCCATGGTGAGGTGGGCCGCATGCTAGCTGCTTCCCTGAGTCAGAGGCTCGTAAACCAAAGACAGAAAGGAGGCTTCCATGACCTGATCATGGAAAAGGCAGAGACCACTCTCCTTTATATAAAAGAAAGAAAAATGACATCATCTCATATCCTGTAAGTAATAAATGCTACAAAGCACTTGTGATGTACAGCTGAGGACATGACCCTCATTTCTACTTAGTCTTGCTTAACCCACTGTTTGATCCCCTTGGGGTTTCCTGCAAATCCCCGACACCCAACTCTCCTAAGATCCCAAGTATGATCTTCTGTCCTTGACTGTGCTCTCGATGCCTTCAACTCCTCGTCTCTCAGTGTTCTGGATTCTTAAAGACAGAGAGCCTTATCTCTTCGGGACATCCCAGAAGGCAGGGATTGACTTACTTGAATGCCCTTCCCAGGGGTGGAACACTTAGCTGGTGCTCTTTCTCCCCCCAGAAGCTTACAACAAGCTTCTGCACTTAGGGTCAGCTTATGTCCCTTGCATTTCTTAACAACCCAACCCTGAGAATATAAACCCAACAGCCCAGCAGCAGGCAGTCCCCTTGAATCAGACTTACACGTAAGCCAGAGTGGCACTGAAGTGCTTGTAGATGTAGGTTTCAAGGACAGGATTAAAATGCTGGAACTTGATGTCTCCTATTAGTGAGATAATGAACACCTGCCAAAGGTGAAAAACATAGATAGCAGCACGGCACGACCCCAGGCATTGATTCTGTTAAGAGGCCGGATCTTGGTGCCTGCTTTTCTTTCTTGACCACTTCTGAAGCATTTCCACTTTACTATTCCAGAGCTGAAGTCAAGTCGTGGAGTTTCTTTTTATTTAACAATCAACAGAGAAACTACGATGTGTCAGGCACTGGGCTAAATGATATGGAGAATCTAAGAGCCCGCCCCTGGCCTCAGGGAGCTCACTGTCTCCAAGAGAGGCCAGTGCACAAGCAAGATGAGTCAGGGAAGAAGATGGGGAGAGGCAGAAGAAAGACAAAAGAAAACTCGAACCCAAGGATGCAGCTGATGAATTATTTCGTGACCACACTCTCCCGAGTGCAGCAGGAGTGCCCCCAGTAACTCAACTTTATCAGACTTTTGTCTCTCAATTTCCCCTTTTTCTGGGAATGGTATCCCTATGAGGCACATAATAAAAAACCACCATGTGGCACCCACTGATGACAAAGAATGCAGAAGAAGGACCCCCGGGGTGACTGCATATACCCACTGCCAGCTGCTCCATCCCAGGAGAATCTGCAGACCCCATCCCACAGAACCCGGAACCATTCTTTTCCATGAATCTGGCTAGGTGAATCTCAGCGGGACCATTTCCTCTCTTGATTTTGTACCCTTAATGCCTTGACCACTTCTTGAATGTATTAATTTCTCTAAACTGGTGAAACAGCCAGCATTCCTTTGCTGCAACATCCAGGTAAATTCTGCACAGAATCTTAACCCCAACAATGAGAAAACATGCTTGGTTTGGATGTGTCGGCTTTCTTCACTCACTCCACCACGATTTGTAGCCTTCCAAGATTCTTTTTGTTTTTTAAGATTTGTTTATTTGACATAGAGTGAGAGAGCACAAGCAGAGGGAGCGGCAGAGGGAGGGGGAGAAACGGTTCCCTGCTGAGCAAGGAACCTGACATGGGGCTAGATTGCAGGTCCCTGGGATCATGACCTGAGCTGAAGGCAGAAACCAACTGAGCCACCCAGGCAACCCGCCTTCCAAGACTCTAACATCATCTCTCCAGATGATCATCTCTCCAGATGACCCGTCTCCAGACGGGTCTGGATTTCAGTTTTTGGAATGCGCTGTATGTTGTACAGAATGAGACTGATACTCGTTTCCAATGTGTGAATTCAGTCTCCCTTGTATGAACGTACAAGCGCACACAACAGAGCCACAATCACCCTCATTAACGGTATCTCCTGGTTTATAACTAGGCAATTTTAAAGTTAAAGTGATTCCTGATTTCTAATGTAATATAATACCTCATTTACCCTAATGAGAAAGCAAGCATATCATGTAACAGAACAATAAAGTCTTTAAACATAAGTCAGTTGTTTCTTTTTTTTTTTAAGAATTTTTCTTTATTTATTTGACAGACAGATCACAAGTAGGCAGAGAGGCAGGCAGAGAGGGAAAGGGAAGCAAATTCCCTGCTGAGCAGAGAGCCCAGTGTGGGGCTTGATCCCAGGACCCTGAGATCATGACCTGAGCCAAAGTCAGAGGCTTATCCCACTGAGCCACCCAGATACCCTATAAGTCAGTTGTTTCTTTTAACTTCCAGAAACAGAGAGATGTATCCAAGTATTTGTGCAGAAAGGATAATCACTGCAGTCATTTACAACAGCGAAATACTGAACACTACACAGTTGTGAGAATAAATTAGTTAATGTGTTTAAGTGCTTACCAGTGCATCAAACACGAGGAAGTCATAGGTTTCATTATCTGACATCTCCATCATTATGTTAAAAAGTGCATCTAGTGTATCTTGCAAAAACTGAACGTAAAACAGAGAGGTTATTTCATGCTTTCAGTTCAGCTCCATACTGCAAAATTTCAGAGAAATTAGGTTGCAATAGAATGAGTATAAATGAGTATAAAATGAGTATAAATGAGTATAAAAATAGCATTTCTTAAAAACTGGCACTTCTGCTTTCCAATGTAGATAACAAATTTTATATTTCTGACCACTGATTTAATTTGTAATATAGAACTAATGATACTGTGACTGTGTTTCTAACCACGAATACATAAACATACCTTAACAATCTCGCCTCCATCCACCTCCATTAACTTCTTTAAGTTGTGTTTAATGTTCTGGGAATTGGAACGCCAATTTAACAAGCCCAACAGGTCAACTAGGAAGAATGACCACAAACCATAAAATCAGACATTGATTAGAAGAAGTAATACACACTATTTCAGGATATAACTACAGAACTCTCTAGAAAAGATAACTGTTCTTAATAATGGATAATTCCTTGTGTATTTTTTTTTAATTTATGTCTCCTATCTAGACCAGAAAAAACCTTGCAGTCTTTCAGTCTTCAGAGAAAAAAATTAACCACTAATACATGAGAACATAAAATTGAATTCCTGAATGGAAGTCATATTTCTGAAATGATTATGTCATAACCATATGAAAAGTTGGAAACATTTAAAAAAAAAATTTTATTTATTTATTTGAGAGACAGCAAGCGAGAATGAGCTGGAGTGGGGAGGGGCAGAAGGAGAAGCAGACTCCACACTGAGTACAGAGCTTGACTTGGAACTCGATCCCCCAATCTGAGATCATGACCTGAGCCAAAATCAAGAATCAGATGCTTAACTGACTGGGCCACACAGGCATCCTAAAAACACTCTTAAGGAAACTTCGTATCTTCAATTTGCAGCACTGCTTAATTCATCCCTTGCCACTATGTGTATCTCAGTAGATAAAAAGGGAAAAGGGAACTTATATACATATATACTGATATATTTATTTCTTAAAAGATCTTTTCACTTAGAGAGAGAGAGAGACAGAGAAAGGGAGGGAGAGAGAGCATGAGCAGAGGGAAAGGAAGACAGAATCTCAAGAAGACTCCACACTGAACACAGAGTCTGACATGGGGCTCCATCTCGACTCTGAGCCGAAACCAAGAGCTGGATGCTTAACCAACTGAGCGACCCAACTGCCCCACACTAATCCATTTAAACACTGCATCCACAGTGTAGAGACGGCATTTTTTCCCATTTTTCAGTTGATGAAACAGGCCTTTATAAAATTAAATAACTTGCCTTAGGTCACATAATAGCCAGGGAGTGCTATGAGTGGGATTTAATTATAGATTTATCTGATTCCCAAAAAACCATGTCCTTGCGACTCTATCACACTGCCTTCCAAGAGTTCTTCAAAGAAACAGACAAGCAAATCCAACAGACTGCTATTTCAAAGGAAGGAGGAACAGACTCACTGTCCTTGGGGTAAGACTATACAGAAATCTTGAGGTGTATTTGGATTTAAAGTGTAGAATTATGGATCTTTAAGCCACTTATAGTTTTAATCAATGTTGAAAGTGTCACAGTGAAATGTAACAGGCATCTGGGCTGTTACTATTTTGTCATTTTGTGTGGTACATTAAGCTACTATTCCAATTTACAGAGCATTATCTAGTATAAGTAGCACACATGCTTCTTAATCAATGGACTTGTATAATATACAGAAGTCATTAAAAACATACACTGTTCATTAGAATAGCCCATTTGCTTCATGAGTGTTTGCTTTATTGGCTTGTTTTATTAGCTTTAGTCCCTGGGAAACCTCCAAAATCCAGTGCCTAGAGACTCCTCTCTGTCAACAGAATAAAGTCACGATACCATTCATAGAAGGGGGTGAGGCCCCACCCATGGCCTTCCTGCCAGCCCATCGCCCACCATTTTGTTACCCCTCAGCAACCAGACAGATCAGATCACTACTCCCCAGACTGTGGCACACTCTGATAGATCCAGGTCTTTCCATATGGTCTTCCCTTTGTCTGAAATTACCAGATATTATTCAACACTATTATCTGATAAGCTCGTACTTACGTTTAAGACCCACCTCAAATCATTCTGCGCTATTTGTACTCTTTCCTACATATACATATGCATATACATAGACAAACATAGCGAATAATAAAGACACACTCGGTATTTCTTTGGCTCTTCCCACAGACTTGAGCCATTTGAGGGCAGGAATCAGTTGCATTCATTGTGATACGCCATCATGGCACCAGGCGCCATGTTTGCTGCAGAATAAATATTTGGGTGGAAAGGGAACCGGTAGCCCTGAGGGAACAGGCAGTGTGCCCGACACAGTTCTTGGATTTACTCATTTGTTCAGTTAGCACTTAGTAATAGACCGTGTGCTGGGCTTGTCCGCTTCCCATCTCCTACTTCCACCAGAGGCAAGTCAATGGTATGGCTCCATTTGTTACTTCCCTCCACTAGTTGCTGCCTGAGGAAAAGGATTTAGATACTTCACCAGAGTGAAGAGTCGCTTGGCAGCTTTAAGCATCTGCAAACAACTCTTCTATCAGCCCAGAGGTTTACGCCCTAGAAATATTTGCATGCCACATCACCGGCAGTGTCAGGAACAGAGCTGGCATCTGGTGAATCATAAGGTCCTGGGGCTAGAAAAGCGGAGGCCCCATTAGAGCAAAGTCCCCAGACTTCCTGTGCTCCTGAGACTCAAGTGGGTTGAGGCAAGTGGCTCTAGTTAATTCCTGTCAGTTTCTAACTAGTATCTCTCCTCTTGGGCGGATGCACCACACTGTGTTTGTCCATTCCACGGCTGATAAACACTGGAGTTGTTCGCAGTTTTTTCTATTTATCACAAACAATTCTGCCATGAACATTCCCAGGCATCTCCTGGTTTCCAGGTACAGCAGTTTCTCTGGGCAATAAATCTAGAATGGAATTTCACCCAAATGTTATCCAAAGTCCTCTCAATTGACGTCCTTCCCCAAAGTATTTAAGAATTCGGGATAGTCTGATATGACAATCCCCAAATTTAGGCCAGTGACTACTTTGGGCAAAGGATTAGAGACCATAACACTTAAAAAAGAAAAATAAAGAAAAACCGTTAAGTTTTGGGGTTACAAATATCTATTTTCAGATCCATGCCCACTACTATGAACTTAGACAAAATATTCTAGAACTTTAATTCAACTTTCTGATTGAAACAGGAGAGTAATGGCAACGCCGGCATCTTCCTGTGTTAGGGTTTGGAGAGTAAGATAAGATGACTCTGGGAATCGTGTGGCACCAGGCCCCACAACTGCAAGGACCTGAACTCCCTTCTCCCTTTGTTGGAGCTACAAATCTATTCTCAGCCTCCAAAGGGGCCCAGTAATAAATGGTCCCATGTAAATCGGGCTTGATCTAGTTTTGAAAAAAATTTATAAATGAAGAGTCTACAAGCTCTGTTTGCAACAATGGCCTGTGGCTTTTGACCTTTAGAATCTGAATAGTCCTTTGTAAGGCTAAGGAGAAATGCCCTTGGTCATGGTCTCTGTAAAAGAACCGCCACCCTCTTTATCAGAAGTGCCCTCTTGGAGTGGAGGGTTTCTTACTGTTCTTCAGCTTCCTCTTTCTCAGAACACATTAAAGTGGTTCCTTATAACTTCCATCCAATTAGAAGAAATCAAATACATGAACCACCCACAATCCTTATTATCGTTATTTGTCCCTCAGAATGCCCTGTGTCCTCTGATGCTCGGATGTCCCGCTGTTTCCTTCACTTTTTGCACATCTGTCCTCCCTCCCACCCCACCCTGGCCCAGAGGATATCACATCTCTCTTCCCTGGTTCCCATGAATCTGCCTCTTTCAACCTTCTTTGGGGTAGGTTATTGTATGACTTTGGTTTGGTTTGGTCTGGTTTGTATTTGAGTTTTTTTGAGACCTAACCACTAGGAATGGGGTGGACAACAAAGCAGAGAGCAGTTCCACCTGATGGAACTTTCTGGGATGACGGCAACGCTGTTTGTCTAAGAGCCAACACGAAAGCCACCAGCAGCACGAAACCATGGAACCCCCGAAACGAGACTAGAGCAACCATACTTCCCTCTGACACTAAATTTCACAAGCTCCACATGCCTGGTGACTGCCACAGGGGACAGCACAGCTTTAGAATATCTAGAAGATGAGCGACGCAGATATCGGCAAATCAAGTGTCTGAGTACTGCCACCTGTCCATACGCTTCCTGTATTTCTGACTGGAGATAAGAAACAATTTAACTATATGGTTATGTTTCATGGAAATTCCTTCTGCTTTCCATTATAAGTTAATTTTAGCTACTTTGGTCACTTGCTTTACTTTGAAGTCTAATCTCTGGAAAGGATATCTATTGGATAAATTCCATCTTTCTTCACTATCTCTTAAAAGTCCCCAAAGCACATTAAGTCTTTGTATTGCCTGCTGCCATACTTACAAAAATACCATTTTAACATTTCAGAGTTAGAGGATTGGAAAGTAACAGAAAGAGCACAGAAAATAAACGCTGTCCCAATTTCCGGCATCTTTCCCTTTAGTACTTTCCTGTGTATATATGACAACGTTGATGGTGATGACGATGGTGGTAGTCGTGGAGGCTAATATTCACATAGTTTACAATGGGCAAGACACATGTTTTGCTTTTACTTAATTTACTTCATTCTTTAAGTATACACTAGTATCACTCCCATTTTAAAGATGAGGACACTGAGTCACAAAGAAGACATGTGGCCTGCCTGAGATGCAACAGCTAGGGGCAGGGCTGGGATTTGAACCCAGGAAATTGGCTCCAAATTGTCAACATGTACCTAGGCAAATTAGGATTATGCCCTGCCTACGGCTCAAGTTTTCAAGTCTTTGATTACATTTTGACAGATATTTGGCAGCTGCACATATGTCATTTAATTACATAATCATGTCCCCAATTATTGGACATGTGGATTATTTCCGCTATTCCCCTATTATGAGTAATACGGAGACATCTTCATTCATGAATCTCTGTGCTCGTCTTTCATTGTTTACTTAAGTTTCATTTCTAGGGGTGAGGTAAGTGGCTCAAAGGGTCTGAATATATTCAAAACCTTTGATACACCTTCTAAGTCATCTTCTGTCAATACTGTATCATTTAACCCGGTACCCACAGTTTCTTACATTGACTTTTTCCCTAAGAAGGATTAGGTCACTGATTGAGTTCGTCATGTTGTCTATGAAGCTCAGAATGTTTTCTGGCTATATTTTTGTTTTTCTCTTAATAGACTTTGTTTTTCTGGGAGCAGTTTTAGGTTTACTGAAAAACGAAGCACAAAGTACAGAGAGTTCGCACATACGCTCCCCGTGCACCCAGCTCCTCTACTATTAACATCTTGTATTAGTGTAGTACATCTTGGAACTGGTGACCTAATATTAATAGCGTTCGTGAACTGAAGTCCACAGTTTATGTTAGGGTTTATTCTGTGTAGCTCATTCTGTAGCTTTTGACAAATGCGTAATGACGTGTATCCACGGATCCATCGTGGTTCCGTGTAGTGTAGCTTTGCTGCCCTAGAAATCCCCTGAGCTCTGCCTACTCATCCCTCCTCCTCCCTCTAAGGCCTTTGCAACCATGAAACTTTTCACCGTCTCCACAGTTTGGCCTTGTTTCTGGCTTAATTCTTGGTGAGTGTGTTTGTACTTTTCGCATATGTATCAGCTCTGTACTTCACTCTGTTGAGTCTGGCCCCTTGTCCAAGTTGAAATACTATCCGTGTTCTCTAGCCAACCATGATTCATCAAAACAAACAATACTGACCCCTTTTAAAGATCAACCAACATCTGATCCCTGAGTGTACCTCTTCTGTCTAAACTGTTTTGTCTATTCCTTAGCACTTCCGTAAGGCAGAGTCCCAGCCGTGTTCCTCACCCAAATCTCCTAAAAGGCCAAAGTAACTAATCCTCTATCCATCATAGGGGCTATAGGATTTCGAAGGCAAGTTCCCAGAGTTCCTTATTCTTGGCTCACTATGTTCAGCAGGACCCCTTACCCGTAAGTTAACTGAATGAAAAGCCATTATTGGATATCAAATGCCATTGTATATACAGAAGAGAAGTTAAAATTGATACCAGAGATTTTAAGAAGGAACAAAGCGAGGCCCATCTGAACTATTCAGGTGATTTTATGAAAAGCCCTCAACTGCTTGGGAAAAAATGGGAAAGAGGAGGCTCGGTGGGGAGGGGGCAGATGGAATTCTAACAGGAAACCTTTCCTGCTCTTGGCCATACCTATTTGGGCACGAGACAAGTTCTTTTTCTCTATCAGTACCCTCCCCCTAATTACCAACATCTGTTGTTTCATATTTTATTACAGAGTACATTATCAGGGCTCTTTGCTGCCGTGAAGGAAGGAAACAAAACAAAAAATTTTTCAGCCTCTGTTCATGAATTACATTTACAGGTTGTATGATCTTAAGCAATACAAACTACTTTTCATCCTATTTGGAAGATAGGCAAGATAACCTCAGACTGAGCGTGAGCTTTGCGACCAGTGGCACCCAGAATATCACATGAAGGGCAGGGAGTAGAATCCGAAGTGCCCCGCATCCGGCCTTGGAAGACACCCATGTGGCCCAGCCCCACTGGGTCCAACAAAGGAGCCCAGGTACACCAAAGAGAAAACCCATTGTGGGGTCACCTACCATTCTGGGTGAGTTTTGTGGAGCAAATGAGGGTGGCAATCTGAAAGCTGTCTTTTGTGCTGTCCCTGCTCGGGGTAAAGTTGGCCAGGGTTTTGGATGCTTGCAGCTCTTTTTCTTCCATCTCGACCTTGGTTCCCGGTAGGGTCAGATAGAATTTAGCATCTTCCATTTTCTTGTTGTCACCCTGAAAATGAAGTGGGTGAGGGACACCAAATTATGGGCAAATAACAGTAGTTTCTATCATGAGCACATGATCCAGGGAGTGAAACACGGTTTTATCAAATTACACTTATGTTCCTTCCAACTCTAAGACACTGTGATACTTCTCCAGGACTGGAGCCCAGAATAATTTCAACACTGAATAAAAATGGAAAAAGTTGTGAACTACTAACTGAGAACATCCTAGATCTCTGAAATAAATAAATAAGTAAATATGAAGGACCGAGGTTCGATTTCATTTTCTTGAACCTATAAATGGTCAGAATGATGCGTCATTGGGTTGAGGGGATGACTGGATTCATTGGGAGGGAACAGCTTGCCACGCCTTCCAAAACATCAGGAGCTGTTAAACAGAAGACCCACACCAAGTAGATGCAGCTCAAAGAAGCTACCGGTTCTGTGATATCGTTAGATAAACGAGACCTTCCTAGGTCTTACTTTCCACTCAAAAAATCTCAGAAGATAATTTCGTAGCAGTTAAAGAGTGAGGACCGAACAGCTGGGGAAAGAAGCAAGGGCCCCTAAGCAGAGAAATGGTGCTCGGCTCTGGGCGATATGAAAACCACATCCTACCACACCCACCACACCCCCCACCAGGCCCAACAGTGCAACTGTCTCTGTCTCATGCAGGACGATGCAGAGGAGAGGCAAGGGGCAGCCCTTGACCACCCACCGCCACAGAACTCCGCTGCAGGCGACGGAGATGTTCTTCAGAGGCTCTGACATTTATACAACTCACTCCTCATACAAAGGGGATGGGAAACCCTGCAGCTGGAGCCCTCTGGCTTTCTAGACTTAAGGGGCCAACACTTATGGCTCCAGAGAAGTGTCTGATGTTTATCCACGTAATTCTGACTGGAGCCTCGAGAACCCATTTCAGAGGGAGTAAATATTTCCCAAGTCATTTTCTGAGCCTCGTTCTGTGAGCAGCACCTTATAAACCACCAGATCATGCCTCCCATCCTGCAGAGTGGTACCGTCTGGGTTCATCAGTTTCACGAAGGCCACGCCAAAGGCCCGCTCCGATTTATCTCTGGCTGAAAAGACAGAAATACGGGTCTGAGTGGTATGGAACGGCAGCTGGAAGCGCTGGCTGTAACGGACAATTTCTCATTTTGCTCCAGGCTGTGAGACTGGGTCACGCTCTCATCAACACCATTCAGCAAGCTACAATAAGCCACGTGTACTGTGCTCGCCATGGGCCCCTCAAAGGAAATATTCCCCATGCTGAAATCTTCTAGTACCTTCATGTTGTGTTCTTCTTCCTACATTTGCAACTGAGTGAGACCAGCAACTACCCACTCACCCAAATCAGAAATGCGGACGTTGACACTGCCCTCCCCCACAACCATGTCAACTCTAGGTACTGAAGACCTCCGAAACCTCTGCCTTTCCTCTCCCTCCGTTCTGTTCCTAACCTAGTTCCATTCAAGTCTCCCCTGTGTTTCTAGAGGATCTTTCCAAGCAGTCCTTGTCTCCACACTGCAGAGAGAGATTTCCAAAAGCAGATCTAGTCAGTCAACCAAACACCTTCAGGAGATACATTTCTGCTGCTTTAAGGTAGACTCAGCGAAGTATTCATTATATTCCCAGGTTTATTATGCCGCCTCTTCCTTCCAAGAGAGTACCCCAGGTGCCAGGAGGGTCCGGCCTCCCCCAGGAAGCAGAACACCTTCCTCTGGATCTTTAGGTGTTGGTTTTTGAGCTCACTGTCCCCCAACTAGGTGTTGATGCCGGGGGCAACCTGTGGCCTGCTCTCATCACACGCACAGCTCTGAGGTCAGCTGTGCCTCATGTGCCCCTAGATCGGCTGAGGAGTAAACCACTATAGGATTACATTACAATTTATTTATCCAGTGTCTTGTTGGTGGCCATTAGGCTATATCCAATGTGGGGATATTATGAATAAAGCTGTTATAAACATACACCAAACCACAACCACCACCACGAGCACCCATAACATCTTTTAAGGGCTCCTCCATAACCTCATTCAAATTAACCTTCATCATTCATGATGTGGCTCTAGTCTGCCTGGATTCAGACCGCTGAAGTGTCAGTCTGGGCTCTGTCACTCCCCAGCTCCACGACCCCAGGCAAGGATCTCATTTCTCTGGGCTCAGTTTCCTTTTTGTATAAATGTGGATAAAAGCATTATGTATCTTATCAGGTGACTGTGGATACTACATAGCGCATAAGTAGAGATTCTTTTAGTGTCTCATCCAAACTAAAGGCCTGATAAATGCTATTTCTGTAGAACCAGAGGAAATTGCTGATATTTGCCCATTGGATGCTGACCCCCCGGAATGACAATTTCGTGGCGTTCAACCTAACATTATGACTGCTCCCACTGCTCTCGCTTCAGCCCTACTGCATTCGCCTTGTGGGTTTCGAACACATTTCTCCACCACCACTCCTCCCTGGGCTGACCTCGGTTCCTTCTACACCAGCAAGTCTCGGTTAGGATGTCGAGATCACGCATGGATGACAGGGTTGGACGCTGTGCTACGTGGTCCCTTACAGCTCCTTGCTGCCGTGCACCGACCACACTGCTCTGACCTTAGTTGCCTTTTCCCTTGCTCATCTTCCTAACCAGAGCAGCAGAGACTTCAGAGCACTACCCGTGTCCTAGCCTGTGAAACCCTTATAGGGCACCATTTAACATCATACAGAATCTTAACATTCACAGAACCCATTTTGGGGAAATCCTTGTTAAAAAAATTTTTTTTATTGAAATTCAACTTAGTTAACATAAATTTATTATTAGTTGCAGGCACAGAGTTTAGTGATTCACTGGTTGCATATAACACCCAGTGCTCATCACATCACATGCCTCCTTAATGCCCATCACCCAGGTAGCCCATCCCCCCACACTCGTCCGGCAACCCTCAATTTGTTCCCTAGAGTTAGGAGTCTCTTATGGTCTGCCTTCCTCTCTTATTTTTCCTTCCCTTCCCCTATGTTCACCTGTTTTGTTCCTTAAATTCCACATATGAGTGACAACATATGGTCTTTGTCTTTCTGATTTCCTTAGCACCACATGAATCCTGAAGTAATGATGTGAAGGCCCTAGTTTCCAAGTATTTTGATTTCTAGACCCATGAAAGTACTGACAAGCAAGAGTAAATATATATCTATCTATATGTATAGATAGATATATATTTATAATTTTTTATTTTATATATATATTTTTTAACAGAAATATGTTGCCGACCTTCTAGTACTTACATTCCTGAGATGACCTGTGCCGGAAGGTAAATCGTATATGGCAGCGAGTAACCTCCTCTATAGCAATGGAAACCTGCGCAGTGATAAGAAACTTACAGTTGGTATTTCCACAGCACGTTGCACTCTTAGCTCATCTGACAGAGCTGGTTCATTTTCAGTATCTTATTAAAGCACTAATTTCTACACAGTGAGATTGAGAGTAAAGTTCCATTCAAAACAGACGGAGTTATTTCCAAAACCTAAAGAATCTCAAGAGAAATTATCTTTGCCATTTGTCAGGGATTCTGAGGATGGAGATATTACAAGTTTCTAGTACTTTCTCAAGCATGAAAGAGGAAAGATTTCAGAGGAGAAAGACCAGGACTGTGGGGTCTATCTATGCAGGAGCTTCCAGACTGCAAGGTATATTGTATGTTTATTGATATGGTAATAACGAAGGTCCATACCCAGGAAGAAAAGACAGAATACTGGGGACAAGGAAGCTTTCTGCTGTTTATGTATATAGAGGGGACAAGAAAAACAAGTTCATGGCAATGAAAAGGGCAGAGAATTTGTGGCAAATAGTTAAATAAATTATAGCATGATCATATAATGGAATATTACCCAAGTACCTAGAAACCCATTTCCAAAGAACCCTTAATGCCTTGAGATAAGTAGTTTTAAAAAGCACAATATACATCTGTTATAAACACCACATTCCAAAACATATGAAGCATACAAAGTTGTGGAAAATAATCACTCCTGCATTGAGATATTAGCGCAATTTTTTTTTTTTTTTTTTTGAGTTTTCTAGGGAGAGCTCATAAGACTTTGACAATCCAATTTGACTATGACAATCTGGGATTCAGAAGTGGGCTCCAATTTATGTTTGGACACTAAGCTGTTATAGGATCTCGGAAAAATCACCTGACATTTTTGAGCCTTCGTTACCTAATCAGAAAGGGCATTACGACACTGTTTTAGCCACAGGGTACTGAGAGACTCACAGGGCATGGCTTATCTGAAAAGCACCTGGGAATTTGTAATACACATATTTAAATTGAAAAGAGGCCCAGAAAACTTGGTCAGAGGCCAGGAAGGAAAAAATGTTAGGCTACTGCTCGCTGAGTGTGAAAATTTCCATTTGGTTTTGGATGGTCATGGCAGCCTATTACATCATTACGACTATCAGCGTCTCTAGTCAAATTTGTACACATTTATCAATGAGAATGTTATTTAAGAACTCTGAGTTAAAGATAAATACTCTCATGCAGAATTGCATCAATTCATTTCTTATAGGACACCGTACCAACCCACTATAACTACAGGATAAAGAAGGAATGATTTGTGGGTAGAAAAGAAGAAAGGAATCCACATGAGGTTTGACATATGAAGGAGGTTACAAATGGCACATCTCACCTTGACAGTCTCATACCAACAGGGCTGCTTGACTTGGTAATAGACTACTGATTTGTACTCTGAAATGCCTTCATATCCAGCACCAGGATGAATTGCTTTCTTTGGATGGAAAGAAAAATTAAAAGATGATTTTTTGACTGCTTTTTATTTTAATTCCAGTAGAGTGGACATACAGTGTTGTATTAGTTTCCAGTGCATAATACAGAGATTTGACAATTCTATACATTACTCAGCGCTCATCGCAGGTGTGCTCTGCAGCCAACCCGTTTCACCCATCCCCCCACCCAACTTGTCTGGTGGCCATCTGTTCTCTATGGTTAAGAATCGGTTTCTTGGTTTGTCTCTGTTTTCTTCCCCTTCCCCTTCCCCTCGTTTGTTTTGTTTCTTAAATTCCACACATGCGTGAAGTCATATAATATTTGTCTTTGTCTGAGTAACTTATTTCGCTTAGCATAATACTCTCTAGCTCTGCCCAGGTTGTTGCAAATGGCAAGATTTCATTCTTTTGATGGCTGGGTAATAACCCATTGTGTGTATATACCCATCTTCTTTATCCACTCATCAGCTGATGGACACTGGGCTGTTTCCATAACTTGGCTGTTGTAGATAATGCTGTTGTAAACAGGGGTGCATGTATCCCTCAGAGTTAGTGTTTTTGTCTTTTGGGAGTAAATACTAAAAAGGAATAACTTCATCAAGAAAAATAAGAGCACTCCACACACCACGTGTGAGCCCTCTACCCTCCACGTGGCCAGCGTGTGCCCCTCACTGGCACATAGCAGCCAGTCACACTTGGAGGCTGAAGAGCAGGGGGAAGAATGAGTTTCTGCTCCTTTGTTTGAGGGTGTAAGTACAGAACTGGGTAGTCACTAAGGGACCCAGCATCACCCTAACACCCCCATGCCGTAAACTTCATTCTCTCTTCCATCTGCAGACAAACATTCTCCTTCCTTCCTCTTCCTTTCTCTCTCAGGGAGCAGCAGGCCGGTGCAGGTGACCGGGAACCGTGGCACACGTGCAGATGCACCACTGCAGGAGGTCCTGTCTGTGCTCTGCTTTAAGGACCTGGTGTACAGGTCTAGTGTGTTCACTAAAACTCAGGGCTGTGTCTTCTCCTGGTAATGAGTCACTTACTTCAGTAAAACCAGGCCTCAAAGGGGTCACTTCCAACCTAGTTAGCAAAGCTGTGATGGGAACCATTAGGAGAAGACGCACCCCTGAACTCACGGGGCTCAAAGGCTCTATCAGTAGCACGAAGAAGTCACCCCCCCTACCAGGGCCCAACACATCGTTTGCCCCCCCAACACGGACTATGACTTTATTCAGTCCCCGGTTGCCTTCAAAGGTGATCATGCAAATGGGAAGGAAGGGGGTGCGCCCTCTGCCATGCCCTCACGGATTCTGGTGAGCAGGCACTCAGAGAGCTTGGGTCTTCAGTGCCACAGAAGGTAACTAGTGGTAACTAAGGCTCATATCGGGGGAGCTGGATCTCAGCTGAGACAATAAGAGCCTCCGTGATTTCAGAATCAACAACCACTACTTCTCTGTCTGGACAGAAGGCTCCACGGGTGGAGAAACTCCAGACTGAAAGCCAGGATACCTGGATCTAGACCTACCTCCTCCACGACCTTCTGTATTTCTTACCCCTTTTGGGTTGCAGTTTCCTGATTACTAAAACAAAACCTAAAGACCAGGGGGAATTGATGTGACCCAAGAGCTCTACCAGTTTAACAGCTCTCTACAGGCAGTACCTCCTCTGGTTCTCTGGCTTGGTACCTGCAGTGCCTTCTGGGCACCCATGCCACCCACTCCACGCCAGCCCCACAAGCCCTACCAGGCTTGAAACTGGCCAAATAACTTGCAAATGATACAGAACTTCTGGATCAGAAGCATAAACATGAAATCAATAGGGGCTGGAAATACTTCTTAGAACAGAAGAAATAATGAAAATAAGAGTCTATAGTCGGTTAAGTGGCTGCCTTCGGCTCTGGTCATGATCCTGGGGTCCTGGGATCGAGCCCCACATCGGGCTCCCTGCTAATTAGGGAGCCTGCTTATCCCTCTCCCTCTGCTACTCTCCCTGCTTGTGCTCTATTTCTGTCAAATAAATAAAATCTTCTAAAAAAATTTAAATTTTGAAAATAAGAGTCTAAATGGGTTCCTTAGTAAACTCAGTAATTGCTAATCACAAGTTTAATAGGTTTCATCCCTTTTCCTTATGAAGAAAGCAAACGCACACTAACATGGAGAGCAAGTCACCTCAGACCAAAGTCCTCTGTTGGAAAGAAGTGTGTGATGGCAGCAGGACTTCTGGGTGGTCCCACCTACCTCCAAGAGCTTGCCCTCCTCATCGTACACAGACATGGTCACCTCCACGTTCTTCGGCGTCTTCTTTTTCCCTTTGTCAAACTCCCCGTGGATTAGGGTGACGTATATATCATTCCTCACGTCGCCTACGAAAGGACAACCCATCCTGTGAGCAGTACTCAGAGAGTCACTTTGAATTTTCAGGATGTAATAAGATATAACATGTATATAAAATATGAAATGCTCTGACTTGGGGCGCCTGGGTGGCTAAGTCGGTTAAGCGTCTGCCTTGGGTTCAGGTCATGATCTTGGGGTCCTGGGATTGAGGCCTGCGTTGGGCTCCCTGCTCCGTGGGGAGTCTGCTTCTTCCTCTGGCCCTCCCCCTACCAACTGTACTCTCTCTTTCACTCACTCTCTCTCTCTCTCAGATAAATAAAATCTTAACAACAACAAAAGAAATGCTCTGACTTTACAGGGAGCTATTCACAGAGCAGAAGTGTGTGTATGTATTGTCCTCTTGCACTTCCCTCACCCTATCTTTCCATATACACCAAAGTAGCCCTAAAATGTAGTGTTTAAAACAAACTCTTTTCAACAGTAATCCTTTGTTCTATTTATTAATAACTGTTTTCTAATAATAAGTACACAATATATTTTATTAGGTTACAGCGGCAGATTTTTTTTTTTAGTATGCCTTGGAGGGTGGTATTCTAACACATCTGAAAATAACAGAAGCTAACATTTATTGGGTATTTCCTCTGTGCTAGGCACTGTTCAACATGTCTTATAGGTAAACATTACGTTTATTTAAATCAGCTTAATTGTTTTTACCAGGACCAGAATCATTTCTGCTTGTCATATTCCTCGTTGTCCAGCAAAAAATTTTAATAACTAATTAGCAAATGAATAGCCCCCACAGGGAAGAAAAAAAATTGAATGTTAGTAAGATGCTTAAACAAAACCTAGAACGAATGAAAGGCATCCCAAGTTCCTGGCCAGTAAGGCTCGGTATTATAAAAAGGACTCCAAAATCTGTACTGTATTAAACTGCCCCCCAATGTAAAAAAAATAAAACGTTCCAGCACGATAAGAAAACAGGGGCGCACATTTAGAGCACTTTTCATTCCCATCACTCATCTGCTTAGGAAAAAATTAAGGTCTTGCCCGCAGTTGGCTAAGGTTAAGCAAAAGGGGCTTATTCATACAACATAGTTCAAAATCTTCACGGACATACACTTTGTCAATAGAGAAACTGAAATTTGTGTTAAAAGCCTTATCAGACAAGGCAACTTCACTGGCAATATTTGTCCCACAGTGTTAAGAATGCAAGCAAAGATTTATCTATGAGGATATTTACTATGATATTGTTTACTAAAGTGAAAACTTGGAAAATCCTCAATTTCCAACAATAGGCAGCAGTCTGAATAAATTACAGAATAATCAGATGAGCTAATTTCATTTATTCATTTAAAAAACTCACTGAGCACCTGCTGTGTACCAAGCACTGTGCCAGGTGTTTGGGAGACAATGGTGAGCCATGCACCAGGCTCACTCTCACATAGCCTATGGTCTAGCGGAGGAGAGAAGCCATTAGCAGAAAATCACAGACAAAATGCATCATCATCAATGAAGGAAAAGGTCAGGCTCTGTGAAGGCATAACACTAAGTCCCAACTGTGTCTGGAGGCTGTGAGAATCTTTCCTCTGAGCTGATATTGGAGACAGGAGAGTAAAAAAGTGCAAATGTAGTATGTGCAAAGGTCCAGAGGCAGTAGACAGTATTGTGGTCTAAACATACGGTTTGTCCAGGGAACTGATGGCAGCAACTACCACTAATGTAGCTACTGCAATGGAGAAGGGGAGATGGGAATGGACTCGAAGCCTTCCAAAGGTAAAACTGACAAGTCTTAGTCTCTAACTTTATGTAAGGTGTAAAGGAAAGGGAGGTTCAAGGCTGACTTTCAGGCTTCTTGTTGGTGCAACTGGATGGACAAGGGTGCCATTCTCTTAGATAAAATACAACAGAAGAGCTAGTCTAGATTCAAAGACCACAAGTTCCAGATGGGGATTCTGAGTAAGAATTAACCCGTAAGAGGAGAAGAGAGATCCAGTCAGGTAGGAACAGTAGCTACTGAAGTCCTGAGGCAGGCAATAATTGGATCTATGGTACCAGAGTTCAAAGGAGCGGTCTTGGGGCTAAGGAAATGGATTTAGAGACAACTAGTTCACAGAGGCAAAATGAGTGTATGAGATCACACAGGAAGAGGATATAGGTATGAGAAGGAAAAGAGGCCTGCTGTGGACTGAACTGTTCCCCCTAAATTCGTATGCTTAGGCCCTCACCCCTAATACCTCCAAATGTGACTGTATTTGGAGATGGGCCCCTTAAATGGATGACTAAGGTAAAAGGAGGTCATGAGGTGGGCGCTAATCCAATATAACTGGTGTCCTTATAACAACAGATTAGACCCGGGGGTGCCATGTGAGGACGCAGTGAGCAGAAGGCCATCTCTAAGCCAAGGAAGGACATTTGCAAGAACCAACCCCACTGACATCTCAGACTTCTGGCTTCCAGAAGTATGAGAAGATAAGTGTCTTTTGTCGAAGCTGCCCAGCCCTGTGGGTACTTTAATAGGGCAACCCGAGCAAACTAACAGAGGACATAAGGACCAGATGCTGAGGAACTCCAACATTTAAAGGCAGGGTAGGTGACATGGTGGCAAAGGGAAATGGAGACAAAGAGGCAAATGTGGGTCCCTGATGATGAGGGCACACCGTTTCCCCAAGGGGGTGGTCAACAGTGTCACATGCTGCTGAGGGAACCCGAGATCATCTTTAGGCTAAAAAATATCCACCGGACCTAGTGACACCCACTCTCGGGTAACTCTAGCGACACCATTCTGGTCAGAACAGAGGGTGACTGGCAGATGCAGAAGAAGAGATAGAGCACGTTATGTGATGGCTTCTGAGATTCTGGTTGTGCAGATGACGGAGACGACAGGAGCGCCTGGGCTAGAGGGGAAAGTCGGGCTGAGGGAATGGCTTCGGGCATCTCTGTAGCCTGTTCAAAAGGGGATGAGGAGCGACAAGGTAAGGAATCTTGGTCTGGACTTATTTCTCAAAACTGGCTGATCACCAGAATCATCAGGGGAGCCCTGGTTTTACAAACTGAAATCAAGTCTCTCGATCACTGTAGGAACCTGTACTGTAATGTTTCCGAGCTGATCCAAAGACCAGCATTTGGGCGCCATTGTCCTAGGTGATTACCTAAGCCTATGATGGCCTTGGCGGTCCAGGAACCAAGCCTATTGACTAGAAAGATTAGAAAGAATCTTGCCAGCCGATTTCAAAGACAAATTCACTTTGTTTCCAAAAATACACGTCTCCGTGTTATTGTTTCAGATTTTCACTCTTGCTGTCGTAATAACACTGCCTTCGGTTATAGGGGTATCACCAGTGCTCATTTCTTTTTAAACAAGAAGACAAAACACTTTCACAGAATGAAGATGAAGACACACTGGGCTGAGGGAGTCTGGAAGGGATGACATCAGCAGATAAAGAACCACCTTCTTCCACAAGAAAAGAAAAAGATGGTCTCCGTTTTACAGACAGCTTTTTCCTACTCATCCTTTTTAATGCCAACTACGTGCAGATGATGTGTGTGGCAACACGTCATCACTGCCCCTTCCTCTCCGGAAGGAAGAATAAGATGTTGTGTTACTTTAATGGAACCCCAAGTTTTATATAGAAGACAACAGCATGGTTTTCTAAAATTTTCCTAACATGCCAAAGGTTACTTACTTATATATTCTATTTACTTATCTGTAAAAATATATATATTTTAATATTTATAACACCTATGCTTTATGGAATACACATACATATCTTATATAAAGTCACTTGAAATGATTTATTACTATAAAGATTAAGAAATCAAATGGGTTAAGTCTGCAAATTTAAGAGAACACCTGTGCAGATCACTAACATATGGTGACAGAAAAGACAAAATGAAAGTAAGAAAACCACGGAATGTTTACATTCTTATGACCACACGTATGGGGAGAGCCAAGAGCACAGGTGGAGATTAAGCAAATGGAGCAAAGTGTCTGACAGACACTGAGCTGAGCAGGCCCCTCACTAGAACTTCTCAGCCAGCAGCCCCGATGCTGGTGATGTCATCCCAAGAAAGGGACACGTGACGAGGCACATCACTCTTGGGGCCCAAAAACTGTGCTACCATAGCGATCCTTAAGGGATAATGTAGGGAAGAATTTCAGAGGGGCCTGTGCTGAGCAGAAAGGAAAAGCATGAAGAGGAACTTCTGAGTTAACACGTAAAAGCATCACCCTGGGCTCGTGCACTGGGTACCGTGGCCCTCTTAGAGTTTCCCACTGTCTTGATACCACGGATGCGGGTCACTAAAGACCACAGAGGTTCTTACCTTGACTCAACTGTCCCATCAGAAGTAACTGCTGCATGGAAGGAGAAACTACAGGTTGCAGAACAGGTGAACCACGCAAAAGCTTTTACCTGGAAGTATTATTTCAGGAAATCCCATTTTTCGGGCAATGGCAGTTGATCTATCCACCAAGTGCGAAAAATTCTTCTGAACCTGTGTGAGGTCACCTGGCAAAAGCTTCAAAGATACCCAAAGTCCTTTAAAGAAATAAAGAATGAACTTTTAGCTCTCTTTATGATCTATACCAAAAATACCCATAGAAACGCTGAAAAATAAAATATACAGATATTTTATTATAAAAATGTAAATGCTCCCCCAGTTAGCTTATCATTTTCATGACATTCCTATCAAAATCACAACAAGACTTCCTTGAGAATTTGACAGAGGTATGAATGAACACATGTTTACTTGGGGGAAAAAAAAAACACGAATAAAGATAGCCCCTATCAGATACCAAAATATTGTAGAGCTATAAGGAAGTATTTTACTAGTGGTAGAAAAGATATATATAAATCAATGGAAACAATTAGATTAAGCACTATAATATATAGCAATTTAATATATAGTAAAGATGCATAACAAATCCTGAAAAAAGAAACAACATCACAAATGTGCTGGAATAATTTTCTTGCTACTTAAAAAGAGAATCAACTAATTTCTCACCTCACGTTTTCATTAAAATAAATTCCTAATATAACAAAAAAAAATAAAATGAACCTTTTTCTAAGTATAGACAAATGAAGAAATCACATAGAAAAAGAATTATCTAGGGGCACCTGGGTGGCTCAGTCGGTTAAGCGTCTGACTCTTGATTTTGGCTCAGGTCAGGATCTCAGGGTCAAGGGATTGAATCCCATATGGGGCTCCACACTCACTGGAGAGTCCGCGTGAGGATTCTCTCCCTCTCCCTTTGCCGCTCCCCACACTTGTGTCCATGTGCACATGTGCACTCTTTCTAAAGTAAATAAATTAATCTCAAAAAAAAGAATTATCTATACACAAATGGAAAGTTTTGATATTTATAAAGAAGTGAAAGGCATGCTACAAAAGGGTGAAATACCTATTATGAAATTACAAGAAAAACAACAAATAAATAGAACATGTATAGACAATTCACAAAGAAGTACATGAAGTTGGCAAATATTTAACAAATCAAAAATTGAAAAATACATGTTCTATATAAGACATCGTTATCTTCACAAAAACTGAGAAGGAAAACTTTAGAAAAACTCACGAATGCGTAAGAAGTCTAGGTAATTCCCCATCAAGTAGTTTTTTTTCTAACTGCAAGAGAACTATGGAAGTCTACTTTTCACCTTTCAAATAGGTAAAGTTTTTTTTTTAGAGTTTTTTTTTTTTTTGAGAGAGAGAGAGCACATGAATAGCGGGGGAAGGGGAGAGAATCCTAAGCTCGCTCCATGCTCAGCACAGAGCCTGACACATGGCAGGATTCATGACCCTGAGATCATGACCTGAGCCAAAATCAAGAGCTGAGCACTTAACCAACAGAGCCACGCAGGCGCCCAACAAATAGATTTTTAACTATCGGGTCACCAAGCAGGCACCATGGTAATTAGCACCACTGGCAGAAGTCGATGGAAAGCAATCTGGTAATATGGGTATCTCTAAGTTGGAGCCTGTTCCCATCATTTGCCCCAGCTGTCCTACTTCTGGGAATTTTCTTGGGGAGATAACCCTAAATATGGAAAAAGCTTCACGTATAAAAGTAGTCACAGCAGAGTTATTTAAATTTATAATGGGGACAAAACAGAAAACACTTAAATGCTTCCCTAGGGGGATCCAAGCAATGGAATATCATGCAGCCAGCCATAGAAACAATATTTGTTATGAGCATAAAAACATTTGAAAAGCACTTGCTTTGTTAAGCAGCAAGAGAGCAAATACTTTTTTTCACTTTTCTGAAAGGAATTACTCATGTACAGCAATTTACTTAGTGTAAGGATTTTCCACTCTAATAAATCATATCCTAGGTTAGGAGTTCTAAAATAAAAGATATATATTTCATTATTTGTTTCCAGATTCTTTTTTATTTTTAAAGATTTTATTTATTTGACAGAGAGAGACAGATCTCAAGTAGGCAGAGGGGCAGGCAGAGGGAGGAGAAGCAGGCTCCCCACCGAGTAGAGAGCCTGATGCAGGGCTCGATCCCAGGACCCTGAGACCCTGACCGAGCCGAGAGCAGAGGCCTGTCCCGCTGAGCCACCCGGGTGCCCCCAGGTTCTTTTTTTTTTTTTTTTTTTTAACATTTTATTTATTTATTTGACAGAGAGAGAGAGAGATCATAAGTAGGCAGAGAGACAGGCAGAGAGAGGGAGGGAAGCAGGGTTCCCGCTGAGCAGAGAGCCCGATGCAGGGCTCTATCCCAAGACCCTGGGATCATGACCTGAGCTGAAGGCACAGGCTTAACCCACTGAGCCACCCAGGCGCCCTTATTTTCAGATTCTTTAATGCTTCCTCACATGTCTTTCCTACCCAGATCAACTGTGAACACATGGAAAATGAAATACGCTGATAATAATGTGTTTCCTGATTGCCTCCGCTTCAGTAGAAGATAGTTCCAGGGTGGTAAAAAAACAAAAAGTGACCCATCTTCCCCATATCATCACCATCATAGTACTTGAATTATAAAATTTTAACTGGTTTTTTAAAAATATTATTCGAATTTAAAATGCAGTTTCAATGAGCAGAATTGCTTAGTTAAAACTGTGTCAACAGGGGGCGCCTGGGTGGCTCAGTGGGTTAAGCCTCTGCTTTCGGCTCAGGTCATGCTCCCAGGGACCTGGGTTCGAGTGTCGCATCGGCTCTCTGCTCAGCAGGGAGCCCGCTTCTCCTCATCTCTCTCTGTCTCTCTGCCTACTTGTGATATCTCTGTCAAATAAATAAATAAAATCTTAAAAAGAAAAAAAAAAAAAAACTGTGTCAACAGGATGATATATGGAAACACTAAAAACAACTCAAAGTGTTTTGCTAGCTAGCCCATTATTTCATATTATTATCTGTTCAGGGGTGCCTGGGTGGCTTGGGTCATGATCCAGCCACTGGGCTCCCTGCTCTGTGCGGAGTCTGCTTCTCCCTACCCCAACTTTTGTGCGCGCTCTCTCTCAAATAAATAAATCAAATCTTTAAAAAAATGAATATCCATTCATTTGTATTACTTTGGTCTCTTTACTCTTAATTTTAGGTAATGTAATAGGACAAGCATTCCGAGGGTGGTACATAATTATCCCCAAACTTGATTCTCTTTGTGCATTTACCTAGAATCAGCATTGGGATTGTAGGGGAGACAAAACTGAGAAAGGGCTTGTGGGATAAAAATTTGTTGCACAGAATTTACAAAACACAGCTGTGATCCAATTATGTGCTGAGTGCAGCCTCTAAGCTCTTCAGTGTTAAATGCATTCAGCAGGAAGCTGCAGGGAGCAGTCCCCAGCAGGGTCTGCTTTGCATCAGAGAAAGGTAGAGAAAAGGGTCGGCAGTCCAAGGATCCAGCTCCAGTGCTGCCCCCACAAGTCCCCTCCCAGCTTAGTGCACAGGGCTGTGTACCTTGTCCTTTGTGATTCACTTCCTTTGCTGCTATCACCTTATTCAAGACTGAAGTGAGTGGCTCATTCTCCCCAATCACATGGGATGTTATCAGGGGTGACATGATTAGCTGTCTCTGCCGGATATACGTTTCCATTGCAATTCTGGGGAAAGTCAGAAATGAGAGGTTAAAAAAAAAAAAGAGGAAGTTTCTATAGCACAGCTTCAGATAGGGTGGGTCCTATGGGAGTAATTTGGAAATCTAAACACTACACACACCTCACTAGAGGACTCTCCCTTTCCTTTATTTTTCCATTGGGGGCCTGTCTTGGTCATTTCCAAGATGAATTTGGTGTCCAAGGTAGGCACCCAATGGAAAAAGGAAAAAAACAACCTCCCAAGAACAAATAAAACTGATGGCAAATGTTAAAATCAGAGGCAAGGCCTGATGCTCTTTCTGAGGTGGGGGAGGCTGAAGTCACGGAAGTGAAGCAGCAGTGGGGATGGGACAGGTGACCTGGCCTCCGGTCCTGGTTCTACCTGACATAAACTCTGGGCCTCAGTTCCCTCATCCATAAAACGGGCAGACATCATACGCCTGCAAAGGCCTCCATCTGGCACCAGCACTCACGCACGCAACCGCTCTCGGAGGGTGATCTCAGACCCTTAGAGTGAGAGTGAGATGGCACAGCCACCAGCAAACCAGCTTCACTCTCATGATCGACCAGGCTGAGATCCAGGACCCAAACACAGCCCCTCCTGACAGCACAAGCGCTCTCAGAAGCACAGATCAGCCTGCTATGGGTGAGCGGGCTCCCTCTCTGCTGTGGTCTCGTTCTCTCTCCCACCACGACACAGGCCAGCCTTCTCTGTAGGCGTCTGATCTGTGCCGGGACAGCAGTGAGGAAACCTACTGCAGTGTCCCACTGAAGAGCGAGGCGGCTGCGGACTGAGTGGCTGCCTTCAAAGGACGCTCCCTTAGACAGACTAGCAGAATCTATCCAGGAGACTCTCCTCGTATAATACGCTGTAAAGCTTATTGATGAGGTAAGTTATGAAAGCATCTGCCATAAATCTTAGGAGTTAAAAGCCAGAGACTGTGATCTGCATCACGAATGCTTTACGGTGCCTGTTGGCTGCACAGTGCCCGGTAATCGAATTAGGGCTGGGCTCCTCGGAAACTCAGCGTGCATTACCACACAGTGAAGGTGACCTCAGGGCTGTTTCAACACAGCTTCGGGATGGGAGCTGGTTAGAGATGAGGCGGGGGGCACACACCCAAAGGAAGAAACCCACCTCAGTAGTGAAACAAGCATACAGAATAACTTCCACATCCATGCGTGCTGCTCCTATCACGTACATACACATCTCATATGCATATCTAGATAATGATATAGGTAACGTATAATATCTAGGTAATGATAGGTAACGTGTAACAGTGATACATAGTGATACATTATACATGTATATGTAACAGGAACATTCATGGATGTGAAGGTTCTTTATGTCTATATTTATTGTAAGTATAATATATACATTTTAATATATCTACATACTCATTTATTCTATATATTATTTCATATTTATTCACTAATGTTTAAGATATAGTCATATTTAATATATCGATACATTTAACTTAATGTATTAATATAAGATTATAGTTAGTAAATTATATTTGTTACACTTTACATATTTATTTAATATATTTGAACATATATATATATATATATATATTTATTTATTTATTTATATTGGGATCAGCATCCATGAATTTGAAAGTCACCTCATTAATTCATATTAGCACTAAGCAGCATAAAATATATACCTCACCACATTCTTAGAGGGTCAGTACATAGGTAGTAAGGTATTAGATAAGCCCTTTTAAAAAATTATTTATAGCAGCCTCTGGATGAAGGAAGGAACTGCTACTTAGCTATCTGTACTATTACATTTAGAAACTGGTCTAAAGCTGGTGGGCTTTAAACTGAACAAGAAGATTTTTATACTTTAAATAAAATTATATATCATACATAGTTTTTGTAGAAAAAATAGAAATACAGAGTAAACAAAATTCGCAAAATTTTGTTAAACGTTAAAAAAAAAGGAAAAATCACCTTTTGCCACATCAACAGAAAGAATCACTGTTAATTATGGAGTATATTCTCTGAAATATCTAAATTTTGAGGCCTTTAATGCATTGTAATAGTTTATATTCCTATAACTACTGTATATTTCCTTCTACCCAGCCAAACTCTGGATATTATATATATTTTTAAAACTCGGTCAAACCAAATACCAAAACTCCTTGTTAAACCAAATTGCACGGATTCTCAATGAATGTCTGGGCCATTTCTTTCTGTGTTTGTATGCACATTTGGGTGTATATATACACACATACATTATTTTATGCTCATATCCTTATGAATTTCTATTAATTATATAGTAACAATATTCATTCTCTTTTAATACACATTGCAAACATTTTACTAAACTTTATTCTGTACCTAAGTTTTAAATAACTTAATTTAAAATTTTTGTGTGGCTTACCTGCCAATTTTTCTTTTTCAGTCAGATCTTTGCCGTCTGAGTCAGCAAGGCCTCCCACTCACCACTATTATATAAAACTCCGATTTTCCTGTAGTATTTTAAGATTCTAGTTCTTATACTTACACATTTAATCATGTGAAATTTCCTGTGGCACACGATGTGAGACAGGTTCTAACCTGGGTTTCGTAAATGGGTGGCTAACTGTGTCAAACAGTTCATTTCTGCATAGTTCCTATTTCTCCACTGATTTGTGCTATGATTTTTTTAAAAATCGTATGTTAATTTCAGTATCCTTGGGCTGGTTTCCAGAGTTCTCAGCGGTTCTACTGATCTACTGTGGCAGCTGCAGGCCGGCTGAGATAGTCACCTTCCTCACTGATAGGACCGCTCCATTCCAGCATGGTCTGCCATCTCCTCTAGGCTGCCACCACCCACGCCCAGGATAAGGCGACCACAACTGCTAGAGCCTTGATGTTCACACATACACTTCTTCAGAGGCCTGTGGGTTCACACCTGCTGGCCCATGACCCACAGGCACCCACACAGGGCTCCAGCTCCTGAAGCTCAGCCCGGAGGCCTTAGCGGAGCTCTTCAGGCAATCCTTCGGTGTCCTCCCAGACTGGCTTCCCCTCCCCCCACAGACACCCAGGCATTACTAGTCAGCCCCTCACTCTCCAACCTCCTAAACACCTTCAACCCTGAGTGTGCTCTCCAGCTGGAAGCTCGTTAGCGGCAGCCTCCTGACCCACCAGACCACGTTTTGCACTCTAACAAGATCTCCAGGGAACCCT
Source organism: Enhydra lutris kenyoni (assembly GCF_002288905.1). Classification (NCBI taxonomy): domain Eukaryota; kingdom Metazoa; phylum Chordata; class Mammalia; order Carnivora; family Mustelidae; genus Enhydra; species Enhydra lutris. Next base: position 82,397,328 of record NW_019154087.1, read on the forward strand.
GAGCTGTCCTACAGGACGCTCTGTCCTCTGTAATATCTGTTCCTGACAACAGAATGCAAATATACTCTGGCCTTTCTAACACCTATGGGGCACCATTTTCTGGCTTCTGCTGCAGATACAGATTTGCCCCTTCTATTCCATCAGTCCTTTCTATCGAACCAGAAAAGTTAGGCTTACCCTCCTACATGTGATCTCAATATAAAGGACCCTGAATAAAGTCTTCCGTCGGCTTCTATCTCACAATCTTCCAGTTACAAGGCTTTCCTTCTGGAACTGAGCAAATGGTTCCTAGCACCTGGTTCTGTGTTAACAGATCATTCAAAGAACTCATCCAGGTCTGAAGTCACCCGGGATCAATGCCAAAGTACTTACTGCTGAAAGGGAATAAAATGCTGCTTTTCTTCATCATCCACCTTCCCGTGTATGATATCAGTGATATCCATCACTAGGAAAAAGATAAAACTTAATTAAAGAACTTAACTGTGTCAGGCTTCAGTAAGTTACTATGGAAAACTATAGTATCTGCAAACACAGGACACTAGAGAAGTGAGATACCACGCGGGGACACTTTGGTCTTTGTCAGCTATGACTTCTGGTGCCCAGCCTGCAGAACAATTAATTCATCAGGAGCTCAGACACGGAGCTCAGGGTTTGTATTTTTCTTAGATCAATCCGGCAGACTACCCACTTCTTAAAATTCTACACAACCAAATGCTAAATTCTTGAGAAATCGGAAACCAGATTGGTTTTGTTTTGTTTTGTTTTGTTTTTTAGCAAGCCTGCATTCAAAGACACAGAGCACACATATTTTATATCAGGAGTGTCAACAGAATGAGGACTTGAGATAGAAACTCAAGACTCGAAGGGGTCAACCATCTCTTGGCCTTGATGCAGTCGCACCTGGCTTCCACATTCACTAGGGAAGGCAGGGCAGGGCAGCAGCAACCCAGAAGATCGCACAGTGATTTGCTTCTCTGCACACAAGAAGAGCAACAAATACAGCACGTCCTGCACCCACAGAGGCTAGCCCTGGGTTAATGAATTACAATCGGGCCATAAAACACACCTCAACATCCACTCCCAGATAACCTGTTTGAAGATTAGAAGAAGTACTGAGATAGGAAACATTTCTCAGATGAAAAACTAAAGGATAAGGAAGGAAATGCCTTCTCAAAGTAACCCAAACCACAGTGGGTAAGGCTTGGGAAATAATAATGTTGGTGAAAGGATGCTGCAAAAGCTTGCTGTCAGATAAGACCCCTGCAAACACTGTACCAAAAAAAAAACCAAAACCTGAAAAATCTGTATCTGGCACCACCCCTCTTCCAAGGGGCGGTTCATCTGTCGATGCCGTCATGCAGTTACTCCAAGATCTCTGCTGATCGATGCTTGGCATCGATCCTCAGAGTAAATGACAGTTACACACACACACACACACACACACACACACCACTCCACCCCCCCTTAAACAGAGCTTAGTGGATTGTCATATAAATGGCTAAGTTCCTTCCCTTTTCTGAGATTTCATTTTAATGCTCTGTCAGGAGGAATGCCGTGCCTCCTCAGAGACTGGCAGGCCTTGAGCAGCCAGTGGGAGGGCAAGGTTGGTCAGGGAATGACCATGCACACGGCCTCATGGAGAAGAAGCCTTGTTACCCACACAACCCACAAGGTCAGTCCTGCCGACATTCTCTGGCTATTTGTTCCAGGAGAATTAAGGCCTTTCATCGACAGCTTTCAAAACTTCTCAGTGACTGAAATATCAATGTACAACCAGGAATGTATTTCCTTAATCGAACAAACTACAGAAGAAAATGCGTGGCCTCTTGGGAGGTTGTGGGGCTTGATGTAAGCCAAGGACCCTCTTTGAGAGGGACTACAAATCCAATGTTGCCTTTGAAGAGTGAATCGTCCAGGCAGGCAAACCACTTTCCAGGGAGAGTTTTACTGGACTGAAATCAGCCCACAGGCAGGGAGAATGCCGAGAGTCCAAACAAGGCTTTACTGAGATCCTACCGTGCACAAGGCACTGTGTGGGGCACCACTGAGGGAGAAACAAAGGAGGCGGGGTCTAGGTGAGGGCTCGGAACCCCCCAGAAAAGATAACTGGAAGCCCCAGGCAGTAACCGCTGTGTGTCCAATACTCACGTTGACAACCAAATTCATCTTGCGCTGTCTCTGGGTTTTCCCTCCTATAGTCAATTGTGTGTGTGTGGTGGGGATAAAATCTGCTGTTTTAACCATTCTTAAAGGTACAGTTCAGCAGCATTAGGCACATTCATCCTTTGTGTGGCCATCAGCACCCTCTCCAGAACTTTTCCATCTTCCCAAAATGAAACTCTGTCCCCCTTAAACACTAACCCTCCCCTGTCCCCCTCCGCACAACCCCCGGCAAGCACCACTCTACCTTCCGTTGCTCATAATGAATCTGACCACTCTGGGCACCTCACACAGGTGGGAGTGGGACCATGCCATGTTTATCTTTTTGTGACTGGCCTATTTCACTTTGCACAGCAGCCCCAAGGTTCAGCCATGTTGTGGAATTTCCTTTCTTTCTCAGGCTGAATGATAGGTCACTGTCTGGACGGACCACATTTTCCTTATCCATTTATCCACCCACAGACACTTGCGTTGCTTTTACTTCTTGGCTAGTGTGAATAAGGCTGCTCTAAACCCGGATGTACAAGTATCCTGAGGCCTTCTGCTTCCAGTTCTTTTGGGCGGACACCCAGAAGTGGGATTCCTGGATCCTAAGTTCAATGTTCAATCGCTGGAGGCCCTGCCATGCTGTCCTTTACAGTGGCTGCGGCGTTTACAGTTGTCTCTGGGTCTTTCTGTACCTGCTACTCCAAAAGGTCTTCGGAGCCCACATGTGTGCTTTTTGCCCTCCTTCAGCTCCATGTGGCCCACCCGGACAATCTGGCACACGAGGCTGATGCGGGGCCGGATGAGGTCTGTGCTACTGAGGTCCTACGGGACAGAGAACACGCAAAAAGGAGATCGAGCTGCATCACCCTGTCACCTTTGTTTCTCTTCTCACTCGACAACAGAACACCATTCAGAGAGTTCTTTCTTGTGCTGAAATAGCAGGACAACTCCCTCCCTCCCCCGTTCCCATCCAAGAATGACCATGGCATCAGTGGAAAATGACTGTATTTAAAAAAGGAAGGCATTTGTTTGATTTCCCAGTTCCTACTTCAAATCGAGAAATCCGATCATTTTCAATCTAAAGTCTCTAACTTATCAATTTAAGCTGGGTACTTAAAAGTCGGGACATCTGTCATTGCTACTTTATATTCTGCCAGGATATGGCAGAGCCCCTGAAGCATGCCAGTGTCAAAGGGAATCAAAGCTTGCAAGATGCTGATCTTTACTGGGGGTCTACACAGGCTGGTGCTATTTCACTTCATCTTCCAAATAATCCTGTGAGACAACTATAACAGAGAAATTTACATGTGCTGGTTTCTGTAATTATTCATCTGTTTTACGAGAGGTATTCACTGAGAGCTTCTGGGTGTATGTGGATTAACAAAAGATGTGTAGATGAGATGTCTCTGGTTTTTTGTGGTTCATGTTCTACACTTGTTTGTATTCTTAAGGATGGGTGAGTAAACCCATGAATGAGCTCACATATCTCATTCTCTTTAACGTGAGGAATAATTTAATTTCATCTCAAATTCCTTTCATGAAACAGCTGTCCAAGGCCTCTTTACTGAATTGAGAATTACTTTCTAAATAGTCATTCCAAATCCATCCTCTATAGTTTAGTGAACTCAGGTCTCCAAGATAGGAATACAGAGCAATGATAACATCGACCCTGAATTTCTGCTCTAGGTTTTGTAAGGCTTCTCTTAATAACAGAAAGATAAAGACTCCGGGTGACTAGTTACATAAATTATGACACACGGTTACTGTTCATCAAGGTACAATCATTTGTAAAAGAAGTTTTCGTAGAATGTTGAGTGATCAAGGAAGTAGTCACCAGATTTTATTTAATTGAAAAGGCTGGACATGAAATCTGCATCCCAAGAAGATCCCCATCAGTAGGGGGAGGTGGTGGGGGAAAGGGGATGAAATGCAGCTTTTCTAAAATGCTCTCAGGCAGAAGATGGACCAGAAAGTCAGTAATTCCTTTTTTTATTGTTTTTTTCAAGGTACACATTGACTGATAAATGCCTTTTGGTTTTAGGGAAAAACCCACGTCTGTGAACTGAAGAAGGGAGGTTTTAGGAAGAGTTCCAGCTCTTTCTCTTTGTTTACCAGGTGGTAGAGATACAGGTGGGTCAATGCATGAGTAGTAATCACACCCCACTTGTCCCAGAAATGGGATGTTAACAGAGGGAATGGATAATAAGAAGGAGAAATGAATGAAGGAGAGATTTGATAAGCCTATACTGGGTCCACCACTCTGTATCATGTTTTTAGGCGTTTTCTCTAAGACTCTATTTTCCTTGCGTATCAGTGGTAAGAGAATTAAGGAGATAAAATATGTGCGTGGGCTTAAGGGAAGAAGGCAGAGAAGGAAGAGAGCGTCTCCTGCAGGCCTCGTAGAGAGCAGATGGCAGAACTCTAAGGCACTTCAAGCTCTGATGTCCTAAAAAAGGGAGAGAACACCAAGAAAATTCCAGCCCCAAAGAAAGAGAATCATCATGCCCCAGGCTATAACCCAATAAATTTCCTTCCTCCTGACCCATGTAAAGCAGCACTCCTCCTTCCTTGGAGAAGAGGAGGAGTACAGGGTAAAGTCCATTAAAATATGAGGAAACAAAAAAGTCAAGATCCCCGTCTTTGCCTGAGCTGTACCCTGGGTCTGGAATGCTCTTCTCTTTATCAGCATTGCTTACTCTCTTGTCAACTTCAGCTCTTGCTCAAATGGCCCCTTCTCATGAAGGTCTGCCTGACCCGTCTACTTAAAACGGCACCCCTTCCCCAGCCCAGAAACTCCCACCCCCCCCAAGTACTTATGACTTCTAACATTCTATATAACATACTCGTTTATTGGATCATCGTTTCTTACTGTCTCCCTGTTTTGGAGAAAAGCTCCTTGACCAGGGATTTTTTTCTGATATGTTCACTACTGTGTCTCAAGTGCCTAGGTCAGTGGCTGGCATCTAATGGGTGCCCGATAAATATCTGCTGAATAAATGAGCAGTTATTCCTGCTAGGGGGATCATGATGATTCTCCTTTTCAGCTTTTCATTTTGGAGGTTTTGCCATATACTCACCATGAGCATCTGCTAATATCGTAAGCACAAAGAAATGATTAGATGTAAGGTAGAACTTACAGTAAAAACCGCTTGGAGGTTATTAAGCTTCTCTATTTCCTTGGGCATCCCGTTACTGCCCCAACGAATTAGGTAATTCTCACTGGTGAAGGAAAAAAAAATTATCCTTAATGAAGGGCTAACTGGCACTGGACCTATCCACGGCACAGACTTCACAGGGTCCAAAGAAGACCCCAAAGAGCCCCGCTGAATTTATCAGGCAAGTGTCAATGTAGCACCCAAGTGGGCCACTCCCTGGTCCCCCGGCTTTGGAGAAGTGAGCGTGCCATAGCCAGGCTCCGAGACGCATGCCCAGCGTGGATTCGGGACAGGCACACACGCAGCAGCTTCTGCCAGGTTCCGCCTGGTATCTTTCTTCCACCTCCAGATCTTTGTGTAAGATCTTCAGCTTTGCCGAACCAGGAATATAATTTTAGAATAATCATTCCAAATCCATGCCCTGGAATCCACTCCACCACATCCAGATAAAATTTCGATTATAGAAATAAACAATTTGTCAGTAACTACTTTTAACCATCTGCTCAAAAACCGATCTGTTTTCTTAGTTGCTCAGCTAAGTGATAGCGTGACCATAGGGTCGAACGAAACCTACTATCATTCACTACAGTTTAAAAAAAAATTTGTTTTTTTTAACAGACTTTATTTTTTAGAGCAGTTTTAGGTTGACAACAAAGCTGAGTGGAGGGGACAGAGAGTTCCCATAGCCTCCTGCCTCCCAGCCCCCCACACAGCCTCGCCCACTATCAGCACCCCCCAGCACGGTGGTATATTTGTTACAGGTGAAGAACCCACACCGATACCTCAACACCTCCCCCCATCATATCCCCCGGCCCCGAGTCGACAGTTCACCTCAGGGTCCACTCTTGGTGCTTGCATCCTAATGATCTGCACTAATGTAGGATGATACACAGCCACCATTACGGAATCACACAGAGCAGTTTCACTGCCCTAAAATCCTCTGTGCTCTGCTGACGCATTCCTCCCTTACCCCATCCCCCATAGTCTTTTAAACGCTTTGTCCTCATCTCCTTGTTCTGATAGCTTTATGGGATTCTAAGATGAAGGGAGCACACAATCAGTCACTGTACTGTTCCCACAGCCACAAAGAAAGGCTCAGTAGCCTGAAGGATTTTATTTTCTACCACTTACGATCCTACCCCTTTTCTATCTCCCGCTCTCGGACGAGCAAAGGGCTCCTCAGGTGGGTGGCAGGTGAAGGCTGGGTGTTTCTGCAAGGTCAACAGCGGATGGCCTGGGACCCCACTACCTGATGAAGGTGGACTGGTCTGGATCATAGAGGGCCATGAACAACTCAGCATCTTCCCCAATGTTGCAGACAAAGTTCTTGAAGTTCACGTAGAGGCCGTAGGTGTGGACGGCACTGAAGACAGACTGGGCCCGCAAGTCCAGGTTCTGAAGAACTGACTGAACACACAGGAAAAGACAGAAAAGCCTCGAGGTTGCAGCAAACAGGGAATAATGGCAAAGACATGGGCCATCAAATGGGGACAAATGTAATTGCCAGTTGAGGGGAGAAGCACCGACTGAGAAGAAAGTGTATGTACGTGGCCAGATGATTAAGTGAGCAAAATACAATCACTATGATTTGGATGATCAAGACTATCCTACTCATGGGGCGCCTGGGTGGCTCAGTCCGTTGAGGGTCTGACTCCTGATTTCAGCTCAGGTCATGATCTCGGGGTCAAGAGATCAAGCCTCACGTCAGCCTTGATGCTCGATAGGAGTCTGCTTGAGATTTTCTCCCTCTCCCTCTGCCCCTCCCCCACCCCATACATGTCTTCTCTCTCTCCCTCTCTCTCACTTGCTCTCTCAAATAAGCAAATAAATCTTAAAAAAAAAAAAAAAAAAAAAAAAAACACACAGAACCCAAACTGTCCTGTTCAGGGCCTCGAGCCCAGCGAATTCAGTAAGTGCTACCTCAAGATGACAACTCATGGCTTAGTAGCTTCCAGAATTTCTCATCTCCCACAAGGCTTCTGAATGAACCTCAGAGGCATAAAAATCATGATCCATTATCCCTCTTTTTGGGAACAGTTCTCATTGCAAACAAGAGATTCCATTAGAAAGGCTTCATTCTCAAGTGTGGTTAGACATTGAATGCAGAAACACAATTAAATATTATCACAATTGTGCTAAAGAAATGAAACTACAAACTAAATAAACAGAAGCCTTTACTCATTAGAACAGAAAGACTGGAAAAATATATACCAAAATATCAATGCAGCTTGGTCTGTGCCATCATACTTTGGGGCATTTTTCTTGTTCTCTTTCTCTGTACTTTTCTCATTTTTATTTAATATCTCACTGTTACTTTCAAAACCTTTCAAATGCTTTATATTTAAATATTATTGTACTGAGTTTGGAAACTGTATTATGTATATCAAATACAGCAGGTTACACAGAACAAAGGCTCCCTCCCACCCAGTTCTCCTTCCTAGAGGCAAGGATTAATTATCAATTTCTTGTCTATCTTTCTGGAGTTAGTCTATGCATAAGAAAACACGGAGGTCTGTATATGCCTTTTTGAAACACAAAGACTAGTGTTTTGTACACACTGTTCTTAAATCTTGTTCTTTCTATTAATACATGTCTTTGCAATCTTTCCATATCAGAAGGTATATTGATGCCTCATTTTTTTGTTGTTATGTTTTGCTTTTCAATGAGGCACCGAATGACTTTCTAAACATTTCTGCCTCTTCTTGTCAATGACTCCCTTTCTCTCATTAAAAACAAAAGTAAAAATGGAATCTCAGTGACCCAAATCTGCACACTGGAGGATTGTACCTTTTCTTCTTGGATCTTTTCCTCAATCCTTTTTGAGGCCATTTCATGGGCCTTGAAGAGGGCAATGGTGCTGGTTTCATCTGGGTCCAGTATATTCCCATTGTCATCTCTCACCACCAGATCTAACCCAAGCATTCTAGAAAGAAAGCAGTGACCAGTGAGTCTCCTCATTAAGAACAGACTCTTTCCTGATGATTCCCCAGGAAAGAACCCAGAGGATTCATGGTTAGAAAGTTGGGTGCTAGACCAATCAAGTTAAGAACAGTTCCTTGGCTTCTCTCTTTTTGATGTCTGCCTCCTTTCCCCAAAACTTGTGGTCAGTAAGTTATGAAAACTTATGGTAGTGTTAATCAAATTCATATGATATGCAAAGTATATTTATTCCACAGACTCTCCACAGGAAAGGCAAAACCATCACTGCTTCTGACCAGATTCCTCTGATCAACGCCTCTTCCCAATTTTCTATTGCTTGACATAAGAACAATGATAGACCAAATATCTGGGGGCTTTGCCTGATTTCCTTTAAGTTCAACGTTGAGGACAGCCGTTAACTCAAGACTGTCTTAAAGGCCATCAGTGAAGTGGGTCCTGACTGGTGGAATTTCATAACTTCTCTCACAGCAGGAGCTCTGCTGTCGCTTAGATCAGGATTTCAATCTTGGCTTGAATACATGCTAGGCAAGAGGACTCAGGGTGATTTACTTGATTTTGCAAAGCCCTGACTTCCTCATCTGTAAATACTCCCTACCATTCAGGGTTGTTGTGAGAATTTCATGAGATAACATGTAAAGCAAGTAACGTGGCGTCTAGTATCTAGTCCACTCTCCATACACGGCAGGTCTTATCACAGCAACTGGCACCAGAACACACCTGGCTGTGTGAAGTTGTAGCTCTGAGTGTTACACAGGAAAAGAGCCATATGGTCTATGCAGGGCACAATCCCTACTCAGGCTCTTATGCCCAATGTGCACAAAGAAGTTGAAAAAAAATGTGCTTCGTTCCAAGACTTGGGAACGTGGTGGAAAGAGGATACTGCTATCTGAATGCCCAGCGTTCATTCCAGGAACCAGCAACTTGGGAACAGGGATGTCCAAACAGCAAGAAAGCTGAGGGATAATAGTGAAATGTGCCAAGTCTTTGGGAAGAAGGCAAAAATGTCTAATGACTGACTCTCCCCTCCCTGTTTTATAGCATCTCCATCAACTGATTTAATCTGGCAGGTTCCTTTCCACGGCAGCCAGACCCACAGGCCACCCAGACACAGGAGCTGTGGGTCTTGCTGGCGGCTCAGAGACTAAGCACTGACACACAGATGAAGCAGCTTTTACAAGCTGGAGTGGGATGGCAGGCGTGTCTGGCTATTTATAGGACATTAACATCCTCTGCTGAAGATCAGAGACCTCTAGGCCCATGTCACACTGTGATAAGACCCAAAAATACAAGGACAGCACAGACACCAGGAGGGACCGGACTTAGCCCACCATCGCTGTTTCTGAAGAAATGCCTCAGCACCCAGCTAGAAATATAACCCCTGTGCATACAGTCCTATGAATGGACAAGTGACAAGGGAGGGAACAGTCCATTCTAACCCTAGGAAGGGAGCATTACACAGAATTTTAAGTTTAGGGTTCAAATTTCAACTTCCCCACTTACAATCTCTGTTACTTAGAAATAAATCTCTTAAGTTCACTTGGTCTGTGTTCTTTAATCATAAAATGGATTATAATCAAGCCATACATGTGAAGGGTACACAGGAGATTTCATATAACGATTGAATCTGAATCTTGTATGCTGTAGTCACCCCAGCTTTCTTCTGAATACAGCTGTCAGCGTCTGTAACATTTAATTGAGTAGGATAATGGGCCTTACTTTAACGGGTGTCAGAAGTATATTCAAGGGTCCTGAGGCAAAGGGGCAAGGGGAAAAAATCACCTATGCACAACTTGAGGAAATTTAGAAAACCAAACGAGATGTCAAACAGATCATCAACAAAACTGAGGAACCAACCCAGTCTCTTCAAAGGAACGAGTCAGGAGAGACGCATCCCAGGCCATTAACTGATGAACTGACTGATTTCTCACTTTCTAAAGGGCAGTAACATCTAGAACCTATGTATCTACTTGAGCTAATCCGAAGATTAGCGAAGTGATTAACTCCTTAGAGGTGACTGGAGGCATAATCAACAGGCTAAAAATGTGTTTTACTCTTCTTGTAAATTTGGTTTTCATACACTACACACCACGGTCCCAGTTAGGGAACATGGGAGAGAAAGACAGAGAATGTGTCTGATGCTGATTTAAAATTCACTCTCAGGGGACGCCTGGGTGGCTCAGTGGGTTAAGCCGCTGCCTTCGGCTCGGGTCATGATCTCAGGGTCCTGGGATCGAGTCCCGCGTCCGGCTCTCTGCTCAGCAGGGAGCCTGCTTCCCTCCCTCTCTCTGCCTCTCTGTCTACTTGTGATCTCTCTCTGTCAAATAAATAAATAAAATCTTTAAAAAAAAATAAAATAAAATTCACTCTCAGAATAAAAACCGAGATCAATGCAGGCCTCGGAAAATGCGACTTCAGATGCGCTGTCCCTTTCAGTCTTGTTTGGCAGCAAATTCCCATCTTCCCTGATCGTCTGTCATCTCCTCGACACAGAGATCCCACACAAGGTCTGGCCTATGTGAGGGGCCGCCATATTTTCCCAACAGAATTAAATGTTTCTCAACGCAAAAAGAAAACAGTACGCATCATTCTTTGACAATTCCAAGATCAAAAGCTGAGGGCGAGGCATGTCCTTAGCATGAATGTGCCCATCTCTTTCCAAGTTCTTGGTGAAATCACCCCCAGTTTACCTGTTTCCGTGATCGATTTTGGCTGTGACCTTTTTCTTGAGCTCTGCCAGTTCGTCCTTGGGGAGGGTTCCAGACAGAATTTGGGACCGCCACTCAATCAGGCTGTATGTCATCTGCTGCAGCTGGCGGAAGAGTGTGACCTTGTTGTTCTAGGATGGGAAAATGAGGTGAAGGAAAGAACAAAAAATAAAGGTATGATGGAGGAAGGAGGAGGCTTCTGACTTGACCCTGACTTTATAAGGTGTTACTTAAGCAATTAATTTTGCCATAGAGTAAGCTGTGCACTTCAAAGGGATTTTTTTCTTTTTTTTTTTTTTTTTGAAACAGGGATGGCCTTGCTCTAGACCATTCCCACTCTGTCTCCTATTCCAAGTGTAGAATCAGATAAGCCATTGTAGGATGGATGGGATCGTCCATGTACCCTAAGTTCAACCATGTCTCTCCTCTGTCCTCCAGACACAGTACATCACATTGTAAAACCCTTCCTATCTTTGGTTCTGCCTACATTCCCTGCTGCATTTTACACCAATCTCTGCCTCAAAAATCTATGCTCCCTCCATGCAAAAGTTATGTCCACTGCTTCTGAGTGCTCCAGACCCTCTCAAAATGGTACTTCCTCTCCCTGGAACCACTTTTCTCCTCTTCCCCCAAACTCACCCCCATATCATGTCTTCTCACAGACTACAACCTCCACCAACTGCTAATCCTTACTTCTTTGTTCTCAACTGAGAAGTCTCTTGCTCAAAACCTTAACTGTGGGCTGGCTATCCCTCCCACTGCTCCTAGAATTTACTCCCATCCCGGCAATCAGAACCCAGACCACCATGGCCCATCTGACTCTCGTCTGAGACCTAAGCTCCTACAGGACAGGACGAGGAGCTCGTTCATTTTCGTAACCCTAGGACCTGGTGTAGAGTAGATGCTCTATAAAATGCACGCATGCAGGGCGCCTGGGTGGCTCAGTGGGTTAAGCCTCTGCCTTCAGCTCAGGTCATGGTCTCAGGGTCCTGGGATCGAGCCCCGCATCTGGTTCTCTGCTCAGCAGGGAGCCTGCTTCCCTTCCTCTCTCTCTCTCTGCCTGCCTCTCTGCCTGCTTGTGATCTCTGTCTGTCAAATAAATAAATAAAATCTTAAAAAAAAAAAAAAGCACGCATGTGTGAATTATGGATGGAGAAAGAACTATAATTTCAGAGATAATGGATAGTGGAAAATGAAATGGAGAATACGGTCTTAAAGGCCTCATAAAACTGTTAGACCATCCTGGAAATCATTAGACCTATAATAATTAAATCATTATTCTGAGCTTCCTTAAGAACTTCCATACCTGGACCAAACCAACTTATGACCAGCTCAGTATATGGACTTGTATCATTTTAAGAGTCAAATATCTGATGTCCAAGCTATTATAACCTTGGTTTTATCTAAATGATTAATATACAGTTATATATATGATAGATCATATCACTAACATATATAATATTGTTTAACAATATTTATCTAATCCTTTTATAAACACAAGATAATTTTAAATTGTGAGAAGTGCCAGAAGGAAAATATATGTGGGTAATATGATCCGGTGTACACAGGGAAAGGAAGACCTTTGAGATAAAGTCTTCAAGAAAATCTGGTTTGTGTACCACTTCTGAAACATGCTTTTTTTCTTTTTAATTTGTCTGTACCATTTATTAGTCAGTTCTACAAGGAATCATTGATGAAAGTTATGTCTTATATTAACATACTTTTTGGAAATGAGCCAGTGAGTTACTTTTAAAAAAGAAGTGGTCTTTTTCTGGCTTTTTGGGTTGGGGTTTTTTTTGGTTTGTTTGTGTGTAAGTTTAGGGATAAAAACTGAAATATTTGCATAAATGTAATTGAAAATTACACAACAAAGCTGCCTCATTTTGGACCTCTGATTCAGTATTTGAAACATGCTGAAACATGCTTTTTTTTAAAATAAAAAGCTACACAATTCCACTCACCCCTTAAATACTACAAAATCACTACTTTTTAATTTACAGGTGAAAAGTCATAATATTTTTATATAACTGTATGCTTTAAGATTATAGGAAATACTATTACCTGCTATAAAAATAATGCAACCTCACCCCCCCACACACACGTACACACCCAAAGAAACTGTGAATGGCTGGAAAGCAAGTCCTTCTGTGATCTTCTACAACAATCCCTGGGGCAGATTCTGTGCAAGTTATCAAATACGATCAAGATACTGAAAATACCCAAGATGGGGCAGATTCCTGCGCAAGTTATCAAATACGATCAAGATACTGAAAATACCCAAGATACTCCTGAACAAAGAGTAAACTGGAGCCAAGATCCCTCAGCCCAGAAGTGGGGACAGGGGATGGGCTGGCGGGGGGGG
>NW_019154087.1:82410737-82611379 GCF_002288905.1 Enhydra lutris kenyoni
GGGGGGGGGGGGGGGGGGGGGGGGGGGGGGGGGGGGGGGGCAGAGATTAGAGATTAGCCCAGTGTGATCAAAGCTCTAAAAGAAGGTCAATGTTCTGTGAGAACACAAAAGAGAGGGTCGAAGAACTCCCTTACATGCTCGATTAACACTACTGATCTGAAAAATACAGACCGTGAAGCCTGCTTAAAATTTTGTAAATACCTACATTCTAAGTGTTTAGCATTTTCTGAATTGACTTTCTCATCAGCCAGTCTTTCAAAAGCATAAAAACAGGACTTGAAAAGTTCCATTTTTAATAAGCTAAGGTAAAAACCCTGTTTGGTTTTTTCCCATGGAATTCTGTATAAAATATTGCCATTCCATTTTCTTTCAAATTAAAAGAGGGAGTGAGAAATTAAGTCCATAAAATTAAGTTCATAAAATTTGCTAGGCAGAAAGGGAATCCTTTTTTTCTTTCTTTTTTTTTTTAAGATCTTTTTTTTTTAATTTATTTATTTGACAGAGAGAGATCACAAGCAGGCAGAGAGGCAGGCAGAGAGAGAGGAGGAAGCAGGCTCCCCGCTGAGCAGAGAGCCCGATGCGGGGCTCAATCCCAGGACCCCGAGATCATGACCTGAGCCGAAGGCAGCGGCTTAACCCACTGAGCCACCCAGGCGCCCCCTTTTTTTCTTTCTTGCAACTAATTTGTCTGCTCTCACTTAGGTGTTTTGTTGTTTTTTTTTTTTAAGTGTTTTCTAATTTCAATGAAGATATTAGGCTTTATAGTAAGAAAAGGGGGGACCTCAGACTCAGGGGATCCTCTGAGAGACAGGGCTTTGTTTGCGGCACATGTCCACAAGTTCTTGGTCTCAATTATATTAGACACTATCCAAGGCAATTTAATTACTGCCTGTTCATATCAGCCTTGTTTGCCAAGATCCCCCCCAAAGAAGGATGAAGACAGCCATTCTTCTGAGTCACTGTGCCAAATGAATTCTGAATGGACAAGCTGGAACACACCAAAGGAAGCAATTTCCCCACTACTTGAAGGAAATGGATTTCATCGCCACATTTCCAAAACTGTTCTAAGTAGGATGTTCCGTGCAAAGCTGGATCCAGATACTTTATGGGTTTCCGGGGAAGCACATGAGGACAGGTGAGGAGAAAACCGGGCACTCCTCACAAGACCCTGAGCCAAAGACCTGAGTGTCTCCATCTGTTCTCCCATCACGCCCCCCTTCCTGTCTTCCTTCCTGAATCCTACACTGCCTGCGCCTGCCTGTTGCAGAGAACCTTCTCTGTTACCATCATCCCAACCTTTTTTGTACTAGCAGCCACTGTCACATAATTAAGAGGGAAGGGAATTTATTTAATAATCTCTTTGACTGTCTCTGCAAAAGTCAGCACAATCCAGGGACTCGAAAACAAATTTTGACAGTACCAATGTAAAACACACTCTGGTTTCAGTTTCAGTTACAGCAGCATGTACGAGAGAAATCTAAATGTTCTCCCACCAGAGAGTAACGGCATTTCTGCACTTGCTTAGAATTTCTCCCTCTTTTCCACTTGGAGATCTCAAAGGTCTCACTTTTTACATTTCTATTCTGAATGGCATGCTCTTTCTCTAAGGATTTCTAAAGATAATAACAAACTCACAAGGAAGAAAAAAAAAGGCAGCTTTACTTTCAGCAATGGCAAAGAGGGATAAAGGGGCCTCCACTGCATATTTCAGAAATTCTAGAGACCACTGGGACAACGGCACCACCTCCCTCGTGTCAGAAAACCTGGATTCTATCCCTCACTTTCCCAAAGAATGCAGAAGACAGTCAAAAGACTTTCCTCTGGTCCTCCCCATCTCCTCTGTCTGCCAACCCTTCCTCTTGCCTGCAGAGTTTGATGTAGAGGCAAAGGGCTTGACAGCAAGTATGGGACTTCGTCTCTCTCTCTTTATCATTAACTGGCTGAACGACTTTAGGCAATTCACTCCTCCTGAGATACACCCAGTGGTAAAACAAAGGGACTGAGTCTGAGACCCATTCCCCAGGCTGAGCATCTGTGAGTCTATGGTGGAGACCTTAAACTTAATTACTCCTTCGAGCAACTTCCTGATTAACTGGCTCTGACTCTAACCATCTCCCTTGGATGCACTTATCCGCTTGGAGGCTCCCATCCAATTTCACCTGGCAGAGCTCTCTGCAGTGACTCCCATCTCTAACTCCTGGGGTCCGGAGCAGTGTCCCGCTTCCCGTGTGTGACCTCAGGCCACACTGCACTCTGGGAAAAAGGGAATCCACATGGCCTGACACTCCTCCTCTCTACCCTAGTGCCTCTTTTCTTTGCCACAAAAATTCTTTGCCTAACTAGCAAAGGCTTCATTTTTGAAGCAAAGATTCTACTAAGACCATTTTGCCTCAGGAGGTAGCACAAGGAATCCTGAGAGGCAAGCAAGCATGAGGGGGGCAGAACAAAACTGGAAAAGGACCCAGAGCACACCCACTGCCCTGTCCTGGGTCACGGCCACCTCTCATCTTGTCTCTCACAAGAGAGTCAGGCCCAAGCAGGGTTCACCACTCACAGACGGAATGCCCGGACAAGACCGAATTTTCTATGGGAATTTTCTGTCTCTGGTAATAAGCAATCAGATGCTGGTTTCCAACCATGAGACCGGCTTAATTACACTTCAGAGCATATGCTCCAGCAGCCCATAATAACCACCCCTTCAG
This sequence comes from Enhydra lutris kenyoni, assembly GCF_002288905.1. Classification (NCBI taxonomy): domain Eukaryota; kingdom Metazoa; phylum Chordata; class Mammalia; order Carnivora; family Mustelidae; genus Enhydra; species Enhydra lutris. Next base: position 82,413,440 of record NW_019154087.1, read on the forward strand.
AAAGATTAGACTCGAGTAGCTTTAATCGGTGTAGATATGCAATGATGGGAAGAAGGGCAATTCATTGTGTCTGGCAAGTTCCCCACCCCCACCCTCAGTTATGGGCACTTTCTCCCCTCCAGATTTTTACACAACTACAGACTAGCTCAAGGTTTTATTGTACTGGTGAATTTTAAATGAGAGGAGATCAGGGGCGCCTGAGTGGCTCAGTCATTTGAACGTCCCTTGGCTTCAGCTCAGGTCATGATCTCAGGGTCGTGGGACTGAGCCCTGCAAGGGGCTCCCTGGAAAGCGGGGAGTCTGCTTGGGATTCTGTCTCTCCCTCTGCCCCTCCCTACTCACGGGTATGTGCTCTCTAATAAATACATCTTTTTCAAAAAATAAATAAATGAGAGGAGATCAGTCCATTCTATGAACTACATTTTAGCAATTATGTTCACTTGATTCAACAATACATATAAACCACCTTCCACACCAGGCTTGACTCATATCTCTTTTCTGTAAGGAAAAAGGATTAGATTCAGTCTCCCAAAATTATATGAACAATACTGTCTCGCTGGCCAAAACTCATTGAACCATTTCTCCAATTGGAAGGCGGGGGAACAGCACTGAGTTAAATCTTGGGGTGAGAAATTATAGAGTATGTTTAACATCACCACTTATCTCAGAATTCCCAGGACAGTCCCTCTCTCAGAAATGTTCCTCCTTCTGTCCCCACAAATACACTCTAACTTGTCAGTTTTCAAGTCCTGATTATTGTTGAGAAAACATAATGTGGGATGTAGACTCGTGCATATTCAAAAAGTATAGTTGGGTTGTTAGTGAGAAGGAAGTCTGGGTATTACACTAGTCCAATCATGTCTAAATCAATGCAGACTCATTTGCCCTTCTGGCTGGCAGAACTCGCATGGAACAAAGGAGATGTGCTGCTAGAAGGGAAAGAAGGCCAGAGTTCAGCTCACTGGATCTACTTTCCCAGGCTGGGGACAACGAATGATCCCGAGAGGCAGCAGAGAATAACGGGCAGAGCGCTTACAACCACTGACCTACAGCGGTTACATTCACACCAGGCTGGAAGCAAGCCCGCCCGTCAGCCCCAAGCTGAAGGGTGCACCCTCAACTGACTTCAGGGTAGAACTCCACCATGCAGTCTTGCTCTTCTAACACCTCCCATCATCAGTGAACTCTTACACGAAGGCAGTGCTGGGGACAGCCAGGGGCTGTCACAGTTTGATGACAAAGCACCAGGCACTGTCCTGGAAGTTTTATCCAGATTATCTGACTGAATCCTTACAGCAAGTATGCAGGGCGTATATATCATTACTGTTCCAGGTGAGGGAAGTGCAATGTAGGGGTCAAAGGACTCGTCTCAGGCGGCAGAATCAGCTAGTGGCCTACCCTGGACCCAAATCCCTGCCTTCGGGATCTGAGTTCTTCCTGTTTTAGTGTGTTTGTCTGCAGTAACTATTGCTGGGTATGCTATATTCTTCTGAATATATGAGTACGTTCCAAGCAGAGGAGCAAGTCAGACTTTTAAGAACGAGCTGCCTATCTAACCTCAGTGTCCACAGTCTTGTCATTTCAAGAGGCGACCACATTTCATTCATATTGTTTCCCCCTTTCCGGACCACCCCTGAAAACACACTCACTAAACAGGCTCCAAATGAGGACGAGCAGTATAGATGAAGCCAGAAACTGCTGTGAACTTGCACTCTGCATTGGCAGGTTTCCCCTTTTCTTTGCTGGAATGATCCATGCCTCCCGAACTTGAGCCTAAATGAAGGAGGCTCGCTATCTGTCCTGAGAAACACTTAGCCTGCTTACTGAGCGCTCAAGGCCCCTCCGCCTAAGATGATAACAAAAGACAAGGGAAGTGGCCTTGGATTGCTGGGGAGGGCAGGGAGCACACACAAGGGAGCTTCAGAGTCTCCAAGCCAGGTCAGAGGGATGCCAAGTCAAGGCTGCCCAGAGGGAGGACATCCAGAGCGGCTGCTGTTTCAAGCTAAGACGGCAGCAAGAATGCCATGTGCAGAGTCCTGGATGCTCCGTCTGTGCAATGACCTCACAGCCAGCACCTCTCTTCATGCTCGCACAACTCCATGGAGTCAACAGGGCGGATTTTCCATCGCTTTCACATGGGGGGCAGAATCCAGACAATACCTGGAAACATCAAGTGACTTGCCCAAGACCATGGGGCTTGCTGGACAGGGCCTGGATGAGACGCCAAGCTTCCGAATTTGTAGTCCAGGGTTTGTCTCCCACAGTCTGGCATAAAGCCAACACCGCCAGGAAAGACAATTAAATGGGACAAAATAATACAAATATAACAAAGAGGAAAAGAAGGCACATGGCGGTGGTCAGCATTTCTTTTTCTGCTTTGGAGGAGTGGGTTCTCCTCTCTTTAGCATGAAGAACTCCTCCCCCCTTTAAAACATATTTATGGTTATTTCACAAGGTTACAGTGCAGCTGCTAAAATTAAGTCACAGCCATCCAAATGTCTTTCCTGTCTGGAATAATTACCTGTGTCTACACAGCTGGGTTTATCCTGGTTAGTGGATGGCATTTTCCTCTCACATAAGGCTCTGGATCTGTTATAGACATTTCTCATGAGCACAGACTGAAAAGGAGAGAACTAGGAAATGTGTTGGAGAGAACTGTGGAGGTTCTAAGATTCTACACGTGTCCTGAAATATCAAACAGGGGGTGCCTGGGTGGCTCAGTCGGTTAAACATCTGACTCTTGATTTCAGCTCAGGTCATGCTCTCAAGGTCGTGAGATTGAGCCCCGCTTGAGACTTGATCTCCGTCTCTCCCTCTGCCCCTACCACGCACCTCCTGCCCTCCCCCACGCTATTGTGTATGTGTGTGCTCTCTCTCTCTCACCCTCTCAATAAATAAATATATAAACAAATAAATAAAACAGAACACCTGGTCTCATAATCTGAGGGAGGAAAGGCATGCGAGAAACACAAGTACTGATGTGGTTCAGTAAAATCAGTATTTATCTTTATGTGAACTGAACGAACTTACAGACTTAGAAAACAAAAACACTAATGAAATCGTTGGGGCGGGGGTGAAAACCACAGACTTGGGGTCCTTTTACCTTTTACCCAGTGAAGGATAATATTCTGAGGTTTGCTACTTTGATGTCAATTTTTGAGAAAGTTCAGAAATTCTGCCTGAAGTGAACTGTCAGTATGTTAGGAACAGGAACCCAACAAAGTCATGATTAATAATGACCCCATTTTAAGTGGACAATTTTTTTTTAAGATTTCACCTATTTGGGAGTGCGAGAGAGAAAAAAGGTGTACACTAGCGGGGGGTGGGGGCGCAGAGGGAGAGGGAGATGTAGGCTCCCAGCTGAGCAAGGAGCAGGACTCAATGCAGGACCCTGAGATCACGACCTGAGCTAAAGGCAGATGCTTATTGGACTGAGCCACACAATGCCCCAACATTACCACTTTAAAAATCTCATTGCCCAGTCCTTACTATCAAGTATGTATCGCTACTCATCAATTTCCAGAGAGAATGCATTAAGGAAGCTCCTGTGTATGCGCATTCCTCATCTATCAGACTTGTTGCATCCGCCAACCAATCAATTAACCAGAGAGTGCTCTCAACAGAGGTACCAGATGATCGATGCAGGCCAAAGGGCTTAAAACAGCACGTCTGTCCCGGAGATTTAAGAACTTACAGGTAGCTCTCTCCTCAATTACACACAGAGAGATCAAAAGATCACTTGCATTACGAGGCAGGATGCCCCAAGGGCCAGATGATGGGCCCAGCAGTAAATGCTCCTAAGGTCCAGAAGGAAACATCATGGATTGCTGTTTTAGAAGCTACATTACAAGGAAGAACTTGAAATAGGCCTTGAAAGATGGGCAGGCAGAGAAAAATCCTGTGCTTTCCCACCAAAGGGGCTGGTGATTTCTGCTGCTGTGATCCATCATGGGTAACAACAGCCCAGGATGGAAATGAAATCATACATTAACTCTTAGAAGTCATGCTAGACTGAGCTTCTGATGACTGTTTTTGGTACTAAAGGTCTAGAGGAAGGTGTTCTTCACAAGTTATTGAGATTGGTTTTCGAGAGTCCAAATGAATAATTAACACATGACTGAACAAAAACCTAGATAAACAAAGTCACATAAAGGAAAGAAAGTGGCTTCCAGGCCATCGGGTCTAGTCTATTCCCTTGCTGCACTTATTCACGCACTGAACGAGAAAATATACCTTCCTCCTGGGAATCCCTGGTCGGCCCGGGAAGATGCTTACAGAGGCAGGACCTAGTGACTTCTAGGTCCCCAGGAAAGAGGGAACTTTAGAAAAAGGTGTCTGTGCATCCCACTGTCAAGGAAAGAGCTGCTTCCAGGGGACTTGGAGCATTCTTGGCCTTTTGCAAGACAGCTGCCCACGTATTTTCACTCTGATAACATGAAAAGCCAGATCTACCTTTTCCTAATTGCAAACCTACACGGGACTTGTGATTACGGTTTATCATGGAGAGAATGTGCTCCTTCCTGTGTCACTTCCCACTGAGCTGGTGTATCTTATTTGCATTCTGAGGTCTGTAAGACTATGTTACTGTAAGAGACGATACCCTGAGTCAGCCTTGAAAAGAAAGACTCCTCAGACCACGGCTTAATACCACTCAAGTTGCAGAGTCTGTAAGAAAGCCTGGCTAAAGTAAAGAATGCCGTCCTCCTGGGAGTCATGTGGCTGAGCAGCGAAACACTGACAAATTCCTATTCCCCAGGATACATGTTGAGGCTAAGAGCCTGTCCCGCTCTTTCTTCTGCCATCCCATGTCATCAGTGACTCTACTCCAGGACAATGAGAATCTGCTGGTTATCAGCCATGTACGGTCCAGCTAACATGCACCCTGTTCCATGCAGAGAGCTCATGTGTTGCTGAGACCCAGCAGTGGAACAGATAGCTCCAAGACCCGAGGGAAAGCTCACCACATAGAGCTTGCGCCAGATGACGGCCCATTCTCGCAGCGTCGACGTGAGCTCCTGGACCAGCGGGAGCTCCCCAGGAATCACGGTCTCGTGCTGCCTACGGAGAACCAGAGAGATGCTCGTGTAACTCTGGGCTGACCATCCCTGCTTTTCTTGACAGGGTTCATATTCCCCACAGGGCAAAGACGGGCATGGGGTAGTCCAGCTGGAAAGACAACGAATCTGTTGTGGGAAAATTTGTTGAGCGGACCTTATTACACCTAAGCCTCTGAGAAAAGAAGGGGCTTACTGATCCAGCTCTCAAAATAAACCACTTCTGCGAGGGAACAAAGGCATCAGCACAGCTGGGACCACCCCAGTTGGTATCTCGACAGGAGCAATTGCTGAGCCTGGCTGGCTTCCGTGACTCCCGGAATGGAGGCCCAAACCCAGTATTTTCACTGGTTCTGCCAAGTGGCCATTTCGTTAGGGAGGGTGGGTGGAAAAGTGTGCAAGGCACAAGGGTCCTGAGGCTGGGCATCTCACACAGGACCTGCTGGTGGGGACAAAGCTCTGCTCTCTGATGGAATGGGGCTTGATTTTCTTCTCACCTGCTCCCTCACTGCACTGAAAACGTGTCTCTACCATACTCCTCACGGGCTCACAGGAGACTCAGAACAAGGCAGGGCCAACATTTATTCCCATCAGTCGTCTGGTATTTTCATGATGAACAAAAGGAGAGTGAGGGCAAGCAAACAAATGGGAAAGAGAGGTAGGACTGCCAGACTTAAATAAGACTACCAGATGCCCAGTTAAGTCTGCATTTCAGATGGCCTGAAATAACTTCTTTTGTTTGTTTGTTCTGAAATAACTTCTCCGTAGAAGTATGACTCATGAAATACCTGGGACATACTAACCATAAACAATTACTTGTTATCTGGATTTCGAATGTAGCTGAGCACCTTGCCTTCTTCTCTGACAACCCTAGTTAGTGGGCATACGCCTTCCTACATGCCCTTCTTCCAACATGGCTGCGGCTAGTGACGGCGGAGGCTGCCCGGGAAATGGCCCGCTGGAAAGAAGCTTCTCCAGGTGGCCAGGACACCTGGTTTCCAGTCTTGGTTCTGCCACTGAAGAGCTGGATGAATCTGGGCCTGTCTCCACCCCTCATCTATAAAATTCAGGTGTAGAACTTACAGCTGAAAATGTTCTTTTGCCGCTTTGAGTCTGTGTGACTCTGATCCATTCTCCTCTCTAGCAACCCTGGCATTCCAGTCCTGCTCCGGGCTCTCCTTCCCTCCTCTGTCCCAACCCAGCAGCCTCTCTCTCCCACCTCAGGCTGAGTGTCTTACTCCTCCTCAGTCTCCACAGAGGCAGTCACTGTCCAGGACAACCGGTAAGGTGGGTAAGAAAATAGAATATCCAAAACATAATGGATTTCATCTGCAGAGCACATTCACACACATAATTTCATCATTCCACATTAAGCTCTCGACCAGCGCACGGCCAGATTTATGTCCTCCAATTTGTATGGGCAAAGCCCAAGGGGCAATAAAGCTAACGGACTTGTCTAAGCTCCAGAGCTGATCACTGCCGGAGACAGCTTGCTCCTCTCTCTCCCACGGCTGCCAAACTGGGGACCCTTGGAAATCCTAGCAGCGAAAGGGTGCCCAATGTTTGTGTGTGTGCGCACACACACTCAGTGAGCACAGCGCAGGAGGAAGGCAGGGGGCCTCCGTTCCTTCACTGCCTGTCTTTACTATCCTGGGGAAGGATGCCAGAGAGGAGCGATTATGAAAGAAGGAATCAGCTCAGGAATAAAGCTCATATTCACGTCTCTCTCCTTGTGAGAAGGGCAACTGACGAGATGAGAGCAGTAACGCACACGAGAAACTCTTTAATGATCATTTCACACGTCCACCTCTTTTAGGGGTCTTCCCAGGACGGGAACTTACCCTCGGTCTTCCACGGTTGCCTCCTTCAAATGGATGTACGTTTCAGGGAAGATCCCCTACAGAGAGAAGAACGTTGGTTATACGGCCATAAAAACCTCAGGGTAAGGAGCACACATGGCACCGGGAACGAGTGAGGAGACAGGATACTTGGGCCGTCACCAGAGTGTGTGGTCAGTCTCTAGGGCCCGACCACACTGACTGCGCCTCCCTGAAAGCATGGCTGGAAAGATAGAAATGAAGATCGGGGTTCACAGAAGTGCTTCGGAAGGGGGCAAACATGTCCTGACCAACTCAGGGCTGCAGTAACGGTAAGGGGTTCGACAGCCAGCAACTAGAACCTTCCAGATCCTAATACCATGAACTGCTGCCCTGAAAGGGTTTCTCATAATTAGTGACCTGAAGGGCTGTGTACTTAGTGGCCCATGAAATTATAGTGATTTTCCGAAACAATCCCTTCTCACAGCTTTCACTTAAGCCAAATGTGCCCCAAATCAATTAGTACTAGTTATCTGGTTATTTTTAGCACTTCCCAGTCTCAAATTGCTCCCCAGTCTATGTTCTTAAGAGGCCATTCTACATCACTGTTGTGATGTTGCTCATGGGGAAACTAAGGCCCATAAGGGCCTAAGAGAAAGCCTGGAAACTGGTCAGTAGAAACTGAAGAAGTGAGGATCAGATCACAGAAAGCAAGGCATGGATCTGAGTTTTCCTGATGCCAACGGCTTCTGTTGTTTACCTGTGTGACACGCTCATGGATAAACGGAGGCAACGCCATGGGGAAAAGGCACTGCTGTTCTTTGTTCTAGGGTACTCTGCACGCCAGACAAGCAGAGGGAGGAGAAGAGCCTATTTACCGGGTACCACTGGTTTGACTACTCCTAAACCTGCACCTGCGGAGGTCAGTGAGACCCTGTGCGCATTCTCTGTTGGGGGACTGACCACAAAGGTGGGAAAGGAAGACCTTCCTACATGGGGGCTGAGTCAAAGATGTGTGTGTACGCAGTGATCCTTAATCCGTCCAGAGACGGAAAACTAGTTCACTTCTACTGGCGTCAGTCTTGTGTCCAGCTTCATGTGCTCTATTTATCTAATACTCTTCTTTCTCCATCTTAGCCCTTTACCAATAAAACAGGAAACAGAAAGAAAACCTGAGACTGAGCTGTTCCCAGTCTTGGTGATGACAGGTAAGATCTTGTCACTGCCTGAGTCGAAAGCAAAATGACTGTCCTTTCCAGCCAGGAAGGAAACCCCCCCCCCCAAAAAAAGTACATTACCTTCCCCTCTTCACTTTGAGAAAGGGGTATGCATGTGGTGTGTAAGTAAGAAAGTACTATGCTGATCTGTTACTGATAAGACCCAGAATACACAGAGAGGCAAGATGACACTGACCTTTTTCATTACAGGGGCAGGATTCAAAGTGATTTTGGAAAACTGATCAAACAGTTAAACAAAAATTCAAATGTAGGTGTAATTCCTGTGGGGCCTAATTTCTGATGTTCTGAAGCTCCAGATCTGTGCTTAGGGTGTCTAAGGAACTTTGGGTGTTTCTTCTGTCCATCTGGAGGTAAATGTCTTGTTGACTGCCATCTTGGTGGAGAATCAGACTTGATCGTCCAGAACTCACCTTGAGGATATGATGCTAAGTGAAGTAATCCAGACACAAAAGGACAAATACTGTTAATGATTCCACTTGTAGGAGGGATCTAGAGTGGTTAAATCCACAGAGACAGAAAGTAGAATGGGCGTGGCCAGGGATGGGGTTGGGAAGGAATGGGGAGTGGACACTTTGTAAATGATGAGCCACTTAAAGCAGTAGCTCTAAGAAGCCACACTTGGAGATTAAAATAAGGGGTAACACTGCTTATCCCAGGGAATATCCTTGCAGAAAACTTTTCTCATCAAGAAGGTAAAGGACGAATTAAAATTTTTGTGCATTTGTAATCTGATTACTAGTCTCTTAATAATTGGGAGAAATCTAAGATACAAGCATTTGTAACACCCAAGCAGATAATTTATACTGAATGTACAGACCGAGGACTTTCATCTTAAGAAAATATTTATTTTGTTCCATTACCTCCCTTTTATTTGCAGGCCCCATCCTTCCATGACAACATATGTCCACTTACATCCATTTAACTGCTCTAGTAAATCTGAGCCTTGGAGAAGTTTTCCTTCCTTCTTTCCATCTGACACACAGAAAGGCAGGAAAAACCTGGGGGATAGATTACTAATTTATAGCTTATCTCAATTTTGATTCTCCTTTCTCAATGCAACCTACTCACTTGAGGAAAAAAAAATATCTAACCACTTTCTAGATATTGCCGTTATCCACACTTCCACAATCCTGCCAGAATCAATAATTAGTTTCTGCAAAGCTCTGGGCTTCTTCAATTCGTAAAACCACTAGCGCATTTTATCACCACTCTAAATGACTAGGTCTGCTGATAAATGACACCAAAAATTTCCATTAAAATAATAGGCCTTTCAAATAGCTCCCCCACAAAGACCGGCAAACGCAGGAAAAAACAGCATTAGGAGAGGATTTCAAACAGGCTGGATCTTTTAATGAAAGGGTGTCAAAGCTGAACATAATTCATGATGACTGAATCTAAATTCCCTTGATGCTTCCTGCTACTCTCCACCAGGAAGACATTTCAACTTAAAAATCAACAAGTAAAAGCAACATCCTTGTTAGTACTATCATTTCATTGAATTACAAAGTTGAATTATCAAGAACTAAAAGTTCTTCCTGAAATAATTCTTAAGGGTGAGATTTCAAGTTTAAGTAAGGGTTTTAAGGAAATGAAAACAAACAAACAAAACTAAAAACACACTGGGGGAGCATGCGATTTCCTTTTCAAAGCCAACAACAAGGGTATGAGCTGGATAGATTCTGATCTATTAGGACATCACAGGATGCCTTAGAAACCGAGGTCTATGTGCAAAAAGAATCCTTACATACTGTAGATCTCTGAAAGGGAAAAGTGTGGCCAGGGACCTTGTTTCAACATGATTCACAATCACCAGTTAAAAATCAAGAATTGTGTTTGTTCTTTAAGTTCATGTGATCTTACCTGAGAATGGGGTTTTGTTCATTTTTTTTAAGTTGACTTTTTTTTTTTTTTTTTTTTTTTTAGCAGACTGGGAAATGGAATAAGTCTTCTTGCTCTTTAATAAATTCAGAACTTCTAAATGGTTAGCTCCAATCATGCTTCGAAATAACTTATCATTTCTATAATTATGAGTAAAATAAACAAAGATAGGGCTAACCAAACTAAGAAGTAGGAGTATCTATAAACCACGGACAAGGATCCTAAAATAAAGAAAGGCTTTTGTCTCACTACGCTCTTATTCATGCCAGGATGTCCTTGTCCTTGGTCACTATTTGAAGGCCTGGAGAAATTGAAGTCAGCAAGAGATTAAATCAAAGTAGTTAGGTTGGAAATGAAAACAGGTGGGAAAATGTAGGAATCAAACTGTGGGCAGAAAAATTCAGCATCAGGATTTGGGGAGGGATAAAAGACCAAACTGTGGGAGTTGATACTCACTTGACAAGCAAACACTCCTTTATTTTGGTAGATTTTCAAACTGTAAACGTTAACAAACTGCATGTGTGGACATGTAAATGTGCAAAATAGTGACTCCAGATCCAAATATATAGAAAATTTGATCCAAACAACGCTGATTTCTAATGACTACAACCTTGTAGAAAGGGGTTTCTCTGGGCCCTGAGCTCTTTCAAGAGTTGTGTGCTCAGATTACTTGTATCTCATGCCATGCTTGAAAAATAAGAACTGTGGGTTTTGTTGTGTGTGTTTTTCACTCACTTCTTGATAAATTCTAAAATGTTTCTCTTACCCCTCTCCTAATTAGCTATTTTGCATGTGAACTAAGTGTGAAAAGTGATGGTCCCATCAACCCCGTTTCTCTTTCAAACAAAGTGCTGACAGGCCTTGCTGCCCCAGAATGCAGCGTCAAAGGAAAAGGCCTGACCTGACCTAAAATTAACTGAGGGGGTATTAACGCAACTAACAGATTTTCTTTAGCTTGATGATGAGTAGTTTTGGCACGGGGTAGAGGAACCTGCTAGGGTCAGTTATTTTTCAAACTCTCTGCCCATGACAAGATACATTTTCATGGCAACCGAGTCCTCAACTATGCATAAAATATAACTTAAAATACATTAAAAAATACAAAAGTTTTTTGTCTCACACAAAAGTTTCATGAGACAGTATTTTTCACGGCATTCCATTTTCTACTTTCTTTTCTACTTTTCGGAGTTTCAGTTTTGGAAGTTTCAGTTTTTGGAAGATGGAATAACCCCTGATGTTGATTTCATGATGTATTACTGGGATTGGCTGTGAGGTTCAGTTTCAAAACCACTACTCTGGCTTATCATTTTATAACAAAGGATGGACTCAAGTAGAAATGGGGAGATGCTTTAGTTCTGGGATGTTGGCACTGGGGAGCTAGAGAACCAAGCAGCAGCATGGGTTCCCCTGAAGGAGACCGCCAACAATAACACTCTCATCGCATCACCAGCCTGCTGAGCTCCAGGGGCAGGGAGCAGCAAGCCTGCAAGTGCTGCGAGGGCCCCACCTGGGGAGTGCATTCAACTCTGACCTCCCCGCTTAAGTTGGCTGGTGGGAAATGTGGTCCACGGGACTTGTGCGATTTTACACACATTGAGGTCAGAGAATTTGTTTTCAGATCTAAACAACAGCCATCCCACAGAACACAAACCAGGTCTAGAGGCAGCAAGGAGCAGAAAATGAGCCCAGGTAGCATAACACAAAGCTAGCAGGCAAAGTAAATGAGAAACCATACCTTTTTAGATTTATTCTGGAGGGTATATCCTCTGTACCAACCTGCCGGGGAATAAGAAAACACAATCTTTTATGTTATCTGAGATAATATAAAGATAGGAGCAAAATGCATCCTCTTACTCTACTGGAATGCTGGGATGGAATCCAAGAGGCAATTAGCAGACTAATTAGAATACGTATATTTTGGCTGAGTACACAATTGAAATCTAGATCTATTTTGGAGCTTAATTCTCCTCATAGGTAATTTAAAATTCACATAGAACCACGTTTCATCTCTGCTCCTTTGGAGAAAGGACAGAACAAACAAACAAACTAGACAGAAGGCAGCTCAATCTCTTAATATTTTAATACCTTAGATATTCAGTAAACGTTTTTGCATGAATGAAGAAGGTCTTTCATCCATATATATACATTCTACAAATCACCCTATACTATGAAAATAAATACTTTAAAATAATTTATAGTCTCTCTCTTATCTAAATTCTCAGGTAAGGAACCACTCTTCTGGAAGAATTTTAAACTGGAATGGCAAATCTTACATACATAAATATTTGTACCTAAAAGAGTTGAAATAAACAAATAATAAAAGAATATTTAAAACAATTCTTGTCAATGCTATTCACATCCCTGATGTGAATGAAATGAATGAAAAAAAAAATTTGTTGGCTTGATGAGGCTTTAAAAAATCCTTCAACTTCCACAGGCGCCTGGATGGCTCAGTCAGTTGAGCAACTGCCTTTGGCCCAGGTCATGGTCCCGGGGTCCTGGGATTGAGTCCCACATCAGGCTCCCTGTTCAAGCAGGGGGCCTGCTTCTACCTCTGCCTCTCTCTCTGTCTCTCATGAATAAATGAATAAAATCTTTAAAAAAAAAAAAAAAAAGCCTTCAATTTCTTTATAAAAATTTCAATAAATACACATACACCTATGGATGCTTTTCCACCCTCTATCTGGTAAAGGGAGTATACAATTTAATCAATCTATAAACAGATAACTTATATTAAGCATTTATTGATCACCTACTAGAAACTTAAGGCATCTGCCAATAGGGTTCTAGAACCGTCTTGTAATTTGTTCTACATGAAATCATCCAGAAAAAAGACACATAACCTATTCTGGATATGTTACAAGAAGAAGAAAGTTGAATTTACCTTGAACAGAAATTTAAGAATACTTTCACAAATTTTAAACTGTCAGTATTCAAAATTTAAAGAATTTTGCTATTTCCTTTTTCTTTTTTTAAATATCAGGGAAGAATAGGATACTATGCTGTAAAATCACTGCAGGTTTTTATCAAGGTCCACAGTTAAGAAAAAGGTATTTGAACAGGAAACATTGCTCCCAATTTCGGATGCCAAAGTGCAGGAGAGAGTCAGGTGTAAGAAGAACACCAAGCAAGACGTGGCTGGCAAGTTCAGCTGCCCGTGGGAAGTGCCTTTGCATGAATGACTGGCTTCAGGCTCCTCCTGGGGTGGAGGAGGGGCAGGCAAGCTGAGAAACAATGGTCTTTTCCAAGCAGTTTCCATCTCCCTGTGTCCTACAAAACCAAGATGTAACAGTTTGGACTTTGCTCCACTGTCAGAGAAAAATGTCTCTGTACTTGCATAAACAGTATTTTTGCGTAGCCATTCATCACAGAATTATGCTTCCAAAACCTGTCATTTTTTAAAAAAAAAATTTTTTTTCTTTACCTCCTAAGTCTCCTCTAGAATTGTGGTTTGTGTAAAAACCCATATCTAAAGGCATAAAATTACCACACTGAGTCTCTAAAACGTTCATCTTGCTTGGCATTAGGTACTAGCGGAAGAGTGTCTATCTCTGGAGTTTCAGTCATATACTCTCGGGACCCCATAAATTCAACTGCTAATAACTGCAAGGGATTCGAGCAAGAACACCGTGTTCCAATTGATCCCAATATTTAAAACAGGATCATTATAGTTAAATATGGTATGCTTTTAAGGCTTCCAAATGCATCATGATGCAAAGAGACCGCGAAGACTCTATCAAACAAGCAACCACAATCAGTAAGTAGTGTGAGCTGGGGGGAATCTCGGCTGCTTTTTAAAATTAGTACATTACTGAAGTAAAGAGAACAGTGGGGATGGTGAGTGCAGAGGGCCAGTCTTGCCTAGATTTAGGTGAAACGTCAATCTCAACGAGTGAGTTTGTAAGACCACAGATTCACAGAACAGACTGGTGGTTGCCAGAGGCAGGGGGTGGAGGGGAGGGCAAAATGGGTGAAAGGGAGTCAAAAGGTACAAACTTCTAGTTATAAAATAATGACGTCACGGGGATGTCATGTACATCATGGCAACCACAGATAATAATACTGTTGCATATATTTGAAAGTTGCTAAGAGAGTAATTCTTAAAACTGCTCACTACAAGGAAAAAGAATTTTGTAACTATTAAAGCTAATGTATATTAACTAGACTTATTGTGATGAACATTCTGCAATAAACACAAATATCCAATCACTGGGGCGCCTGGGTGGCCCAATCTGTTGGTTAAGCATCTGTTTTCAGCTCAGGTCAAGATCTCGGGGCCCTGGGACCCAGCCCCCACACCCCCACCCCAAATGCAAATATTCAAGGGCATTCAGATCTCGGGTTTAAGCAAATGGATGGCCAGAATTAACTCACCGGGATAGGAAGACTGAAAAAAGCAAAGCACTGGGGGATGGAAGACAGAATCGAGAGCTGTGTCTTGGCTCATCTCCTTCCCTTCCTGAACAACTGAGCAACAATAGGTGGGACACAGCAACTAAGGCATTTGCAAAGGTGGTGGGGAGGGCATCCACACAGGGGGCCAGACTGGCATGGTGTGTCAGAGCCAGGCAGAACTAAGGTGGGCATCCATGAGAGATGGGGGCTCCACAGGAAAAGGGTGAAGAGAAGGGCACCCACAACCACGACCTAGGGGTGGGGGACGGTGGGATGACCTGAGCTATCAGAGAGAACAGGCTGAGGAGGGTGTCCATGTGGGAGGAGGTGTGGTCATGAAGACAGAGACGGGTTACATGCTGAGGACCTGATGAAATAAGTAAATATATTAATCCTGGAAGCCAGGTTTCTTACTGTCACAGGACAGCGTTTTAAGAAAGGGAAAGATGCTGGACTGGATTTGAAGGTCCCCATGTGCACACATGACTCCTAAAACAGGCAGACTGGTCAAAATGAATCATGTGTTAACCCATACTTATACACACGTGCAAATTATCCTTGGCTCTGCTGATACCTACTGGTTTTTATTGTTTTTGACCCGGAGACAGATGATGATGGAGAGCTCAGAAAAGCAGCTATGTAAGTGTCTGGAGAGTGACCAGTCCCAGATGGAATAGGAGGGCAGAGGACTCCATGAAGAAGAAATCCAAGAAAGCAAGTGGAACTGTGAAATTACCTCCTTTGTCTGAACATATGAGAAGGAGGTAAACATTTCTGTCAGAAAGTCTGGACATGAAAGAGAAGTAAATCCACAGAGAATGAAGAAAAGAAGAATTAACAGCTCTAGAAAAACATTATTCAAGACAGAAAATAGAATGAAGGTACGTTCCACAGCATCTGCTGTTTCTACTACATAGACTCAGTAATCTAAATAATAACTTATAAAAAATAATAATGTATTTATAGTGGGAGGTCTCTACCAGATACAGCCAGGTGTATGTGTGGCTGGTCGGAATTATAAGAGAGCTAAATCCTTACCTTCCCTAAGAAGCAGTTAATAAATGAAAATGGAAATATCAAGTAATAGAAGCACGATTTTTTTTTTAAGATTTTATTTATTTGAGAGAGAGAGCATGAGAGGGGCGAGGGGCGGAGGGAGAAGCCAACTCCCTGCTGAGCAGAGGGCCCGATGTGGGACTTGATCCTGGGACTCCAGGATCAGACCTGAGCCGAAGGCAGTTGCTTAACCAACTGAGTCACCCAGGTGCCCTAGAAGCATGATTCCTTAGAAATGAAAAAGCATGTACCACAACCAAGGGCTGAAAGAGTTGAAAGTAGAATCAGAAACCCAGAGGAGGTGGGAAGAGACTGCTGTTTATCATTATCAACTTGATAGAAATGACTTGACCTTTAAGGTTATATGCAATGATATGCATATAATGATAACTCTGAAAATTAAGACAAAAAATACAGCTAATAAGTCCTGGTAAGCCAGGACCAAAAAAGTCAAAATTATAGGGAAAACAAACAGATCAAGGCTGAGGTTGGTGTGAGGCTGATACAGGGGATAGGGGAGAATCTGGGGCTTTTGACAAAATCATTCTCTACCTTGTGGTGGCATTTCATGATTGTGTGCATTAGTCAAAATCTGTATGCTAAATAGGGTGAATTCAACTCAATGTAAATAATATTTGTTTTCTGGATGAGATATACTCTACAACCACTCGAATGGCTAAAGGTAAAATGACGGACTCTGCTAAGAGGTGGTACGGACATGGGCAATTAGAATTCTCTCACATGGCTGGTAGTTTCACATAAGATCAAACATACATGCACCATATGTTAACTAGCAAAATTTAAATTAAAAAGCAAAACAAAACCACCACAAAAATATACATATGACCTATGACCTAGCAATACCCCATTTCTAAGTATGCACCCAAGATCTATAAAAACTGGGCACCTCGGTGGACCAGCTGGTTAAGCATCTGCCTTCGGCTCAAGTCATGATCCCAGGATCCTGGGATTGAGTCCCATATCAGGCTCCCTGCTCAGCAGGAAGTCTGCTTCTCCCCCTCTCTCCGATCCTCCCCTATGCTCGGTTTTTCTCTCTTACTCTAATAAAAAAAATAAAAAATAAAGATCCGGGGCACCTGGGTGGCTGAGTCGTTAAGTATCTGCCTTCAGCTCAAGTCATAATCCCAGAGCCCAGGGCTTGAGTCCACATCATAGGGCTCTCTGCTCAGCGGGGACCCTGCTTCTCCCTCACTTGCTGTTGAACTCTGTTGCTCTCTCTGTCTCTAATAAATAAATAAATAAACGAGGGGGGGGGGCGAAGATCAGTAAAAACATACATCCCTAAAAATACTTTAAAAGATTGTGTATCGAAGCTTTCTTATTAATAGCCAAAAACTGGAACCCATCAAAATGTCCATCAACAGGAGTATCAACAAACGGTGGTATATTCACATACTAGGGTATTACTCAGTGATGAAAAGGAATGAACTACTGTCATAAGCAACATCATTGATGAGCCTGAAAAACATCACGTGAATGAAAAAATCCAAACACAACAGACATGCATAATTTCATTTATATAAAGCTGAACAGCAGGAAAACCAATGCATGGTGACCTTCCTTGGAGCAGTAGTTGCTTTTTGGGGTGAGAAATGTGTAGAAGAATGCAGTGGGGAGCTTCTTGGGGCAAGGGAAATGTTTTGTATCTCGACTGGAGTATTAGGCACATGGGGGGCATTCATTTGTCAAAATTCAGTGAA
This sequence comes from Enhydra lutris kenyoni, assembly GCF_002288905.1. Classification (NCBI taxonomy): domain Eukaryota; kingdom Metazoa; phylum Chordata; class Mammalia; order Carnivora; family Mustelidae; genus Enhydra; species Enhydra lutris. The sequence continues at coordinate 82,430,599 of NW_019154087.1, forward strand.
TTGAATACCTAAGATGAGAGTATTTTTCCACAACTTTGAAAAGCCATGAAATTTCAAACGATCATATAAGCATTACAAAGTAAGCCCTTCAAGGTGATACAGAATTCCATGATCATGACATTTTTCAAATATTACTAAATATTTTTGTCTGAAACTGCCTCTGAAACCAGCGTGAGCCGTGTGTGAAAAATCACAGGACCATTTCTCCTTCATTTTTACTTTTTATTGTGCCTCCTTAAGACATTATCCCTCCTCCCGCCTCACTTTATGTGCCAAAGCTAATCTGAAGGAGTTTTGCTATTTCCAAAAGATCAACCACAGTTTGGAGATTCATTGACTCAATCAACAGAGAGATGCCAAGCGAGCAAGATGTACAGTGTCTCCATCCTTCCAAGTCTTGCTTTATCGCGGGAAGAAAAAAACCACGTACCTGTAAACAACCAGCAAATAAACAGAGTAACTGCCAGCGGGGATAAAAGGTATTAAGGAAGGAGAGGACGGTGGGAGAGGGATGGGTGGGGGTGGGCTCCTTCAGAGCATGTGGTTAGAGACTGTCTTGGAGGAGCTACTGGAGGCAGGGATTTACATCACTAATGTGGTCATTCACTTATTATAGATAAAAACACTCACCGCACACCAGCGGGCCAGACCCTGTCTTCAAGAAGGAAGGAAACAGAGCCATAAACAAATAATTGAATACAAAGAGCTTCTAAGAGGCAGACTTGAAGACACTGGCGCACAAAGGGAGAATTATGAATGTGCTAAAGACTCTGAAGGCAATTACTGAGGGGGAACTCAAGATTTTCTGAACCATAAAAGCATTATTTAGACGTGTAAGTCACAGAGAGTTTTGTAAAACTCTCCTCGTTTCGCAGTCCCACGAGAAATTAGTCCCACCCCCAGAACAATAAATCATTCCTGTGTTGAAAAATATACATAAAATATACTATTTTTTAAAGATTTTATTTATTTATTTCACAGAAATCACAAGCAGGCAGAGAGGCAGGCAGAGAGAGAGGGGGAAGCAGGCTCCCCGCTGAGCAGGAAGCCCAATGCGGGGCTCGATCTGAGGACTCTGGGATCATGATCTGAGCCCAAGGCAGAGGCTTTAACCCCCTCAGCCACCAGGCACCCCTATTTTAACCATTGTTAAGTGTTCAGTTCAGTGGCACTAAGTACATTCACAACATTGTGATACTGTTGACCTGCCAGGAGTTAAAGGCAAGAAACAGAAGATGGAGCCACTGGTTACGTGCACCACGAGGTGAGGGAGGGGAAGGGCCGAGAAGAGCCATAGAGGAAGAACAGGTGCTAGATCCTGTTGTTTTCCTGTAAGTGTCACCGGTCTGGTAGTAAATTAGGCCAAGGTCAAAGGTCCATCCCCTGTGGGTCAGGTAACCCTGTCAGGTTCCTCTGGCTGGTTCCCATGGCTAAAGCCTACCCTCCCATCCCCAAGTGAATGTCCCTCAAAAAGATGGCTCAGGGCCCACCAGGGAAGCTGGTGAGCAGAAACAGCTGGGTGCAAACTCCTCGGAGGACAGACAAACAGCTCAGGTGTTGGAACCTTGTCCTCCAACTACGGGATGCTCACAGTCCAAATGCACTGGACAGCTCGCTGGTGTTTTTATTTTTTTAATTTGAATTCAATTAATTAACATACCAGTCAGTGATTCATCAGTTGTATATAACACCCAGTGCTCATTACAACACATGCCCTCCTGAATGCCTGGTCACCCAGTTACACAATCCCTCCACCCCCACCCCTCCAGCAACCCTCAGTTTGTTTCCTATGACTAAGAGTCTCTTACGGTTTTTCTCCCTCTCTGGTTTCATCTTCTTTAATTTTTCCTCCCTTCCCCTATGCTCCTCTGTTGTTTCTTAAATTTCACATACTAGTGAAATCATATAATTGTCTTTGATTGACTTATTTTGCTGAGCCTAATACCCTCTAGTTCCATCCATGTTGCTGCAAATGGCAAGATTTCTTTTTTGATGGCTGAGTAATATACCATTATTCCATTATGTATATATGCCCCATCTTCTTCATCCATTCATCTGCTGATGGACATCTGGGCTCTTTCCACAGTTTGGCTATTGTGGACATTGCTGCTATAACACTGGAGTGCAGGTGCCCCTTCAGATCACTACATTTGTATCTTTGGGGTAAATACCTAGTAGTGTAATCGCTGGGTCATAGGTGACTCTATTTTTAACTTTTTTTTTTTTTTTAAAGATTTTATTTATTTATTTGACAGAAATCACAAGTAGGCAGAGAGGCAGGCAGAGAGAGGAGGAAGCAGGCTCCATGCTGAGCAGAGAGTCCGATGTGAGGCTCGATCCCAGAACCCTGGGATCATGACCTGAGCCGAAGGCAGAGGCTTTAACCCACTGAGCCACTCAGGTTCCCCTCTACTTTTAACTTTTTGAGGAACCTCCCGACTGTTTTCCAGAGTGGCTGCGCCAGCCTGCATGCCCACCAGCCTCACCAGTGCTTCTGAAAGTAGGTTCAAAGGCAGAAAGGAAAAAGATGCAAAGATAGTAAAAGATGATTCTATTCTTTCATACCTTCTTGGGACACAAATCAGTCTTCCCAGTTAAACATCTTAGCTCAGTTTTGTGCCTTTATGATACAAAAATGGATGTCACAAGTGTGAGCTCCAAAGGAACTCAGACTCCCCCCAAATCTAACACCCTTACTTAAGAAAGAGGAAACACAGCCAGGGAATTGGAAAGGTTGTGCAAAGTCAACCAGTGACTTACTATGGAAGCTGGGAAGGCAAACACAGGGCTCTAGTGCTGGTTCATCACGGTTTGCCTTCCACCACCTGCCTCCACAGCCATGCAGTGAATGGGATATTTGCCCAGCGCAAAGGCCCTGCCTATCATGGGAAGGAAGCTTGGCCATGGAATCCAACTAATAGGAAACACCCATGCCAAGTACGTGGAAACAAAAGAGATGAGGTTCCATCTTTCATTTTATTTCTTGAGGGAATAGGAATGGGGCCTGACTTTGTGGTGCCTGGAATATAGGAGGCAAGCCATAAAGTTTAAATGAGTTCATCAATGAGAAAGAGCACGTCCTATGAGCTGGTGCTCACAGGCAGAACAGATCGTGCAAAGGCTGTATGATAAAAGCCGCACCTCCAAAGCACGATCTGACAGCAGGGTCCCAGAGACCCCTCTTTCCCCCTGGGCTCCTGTGCCCAGTGGGCAGAGCTGGGTGGGACCTGAGCACCGGCCCAGAGGCCAGAATGTCCAGAGAAGAGGAGGGATCGCTCCTTATGAAGAAGATTCATCTGAAAGGCAGGGGTCTGGTTCTGTGCTCTCCCGCTCCGTGGGACTCCCATCTCTTCAACTGTTCAAGTTATTAAGGTGTTTGTGGCTTCAATTTCCTTCCACAAAAACATTCTACTTTTCCCCCACGTCTTGTTACCTCATCACTCCATAGCTAAAAATGCTGAAGGTCTCCTGGTTGCCTACCAGAGATGATAATGTCAGGACACTTCTTTCAAGCAGCAAACACCTCCCGAGAGAGGCAGGAGGACCTGGTCCAGGGTGGGGGTAGGGGCAGTACAGTTGGCAGGACAGAGAGAGGACACATCCAAATGGCCACTGAGAAAGGAGGAAACATCTCTTGGCTTCACAGACACCCTGCAGCTCAGTGACACGGGGGAAATAAAATTTCCTCTAGTTTAATCAACATCGTCACTCAGGTGTGCCAACTCCCGCTGAATTTCCTGGATGCGGCTTTTTTCTTCATCTTTTTTAAAGCAAGGTAATCCTGCCAGCAGTCAGGCGTCTTGCTATTGGCTCTAACTGCCCTCCTCTGTGAGACATGTCTCTAGCTTATCCAACTAGTTCCAGAAAGCTGAAATGCTAGGACACAGCATATAGTTTCACCATTAAGACTGGTTTTATCATCAGCACCAATTTGCAAGATGGACAAAAGAGGGATGCAGGTTTGTGAGTGAGGAATGAGTTCATCAGGCGAGAAATATTTCAGGGCCCATTTTTATAAAGATCTATGCTAGGCTCTATGGAGCCTCCAGCAATTTGAGAGTTTAAACCCCAACTCCTGATCCCAGAGAATTTCTAATCTGATCCCTGGTGGAACAGAGACACAGGTGAGGGAAGACAAACCTGCACAGCCAGTTACCCAAGATTTCTAGAACTGCAGGGCTGGCTGCTTTTCTCGGGCGACCATCTAAGCCTCCTGAGGAGGACATGACGGTAAAAGGCATGCACACGGCCAGCCCTACTTTCTGAAGGGAGAATGGAGGCCCTAGCAAGATAGGAAACAGCCCGTGCAGAGGCACTGGAAGCATGCATGCCTTAGCCTGGAGTGCGCGTGACACAGATGGCGCTGGCCCCAGACTCCGTCAGTCTGGGCCACTTAGAAACCTGCTTTGCGTTCCTGCATGGAATGCATCCTCAAAATGAAAGGGCAAAGCTGTACTTATGGACCCTGGTAGTGAACCACTGGATGCCACTCTGAGAACCCAGACAGAGGCGAGGAGACGCTGTCAGGGGTGTGACAACATCAACAGTGGCAGAAACAGAGGTGGGGACCCAGTGGTGGTAACGACAGCACAAGGCCAAGTAGCGAAGGATCAGCAGCAAGGGCACGAACGTGAACCATGTGGGACCTCCAGAGACCATGGGAGCCACAGACCGCTGGGTTCAATGCCAATGTGCTCTGGACTAACACAGGCAGGAAGGCACCATCGGGGACACCAGCTGGGCACTCGCTGCCACAAACATATGGCAGAGGGAGACTGCTTCAGGTTGTGGCAATCAGAGACCCCGCCAGAGACCTCTCTGCTTACTTTTCCCTCTCTGACCTGCCTGTCACACCTAAGGGAGCTGGACACACTGTGGGTAACAGTAGCCCAGCCCCTCAGTAATTTTGACCTGGAGTGTGAGGGCTCGGGGGAGGGGGCCCATATATCCAGGTGGGGGATATCCCTCTCCAGGGTGCTCTGCTCCGCTGAAACAGATGTGCCTACCTGCTCAGAGAACACCAGCTCTTGAAAACAGGCGGGAGTAGGGGGGGCAGATGAGGCACATGGACCCTGGGGTGCAGGGGGCACAAGAACACATTGGGCTTAGGGAGCAGCGAGGAGACCGCCCTCCCGCCCCGGCCAGAGTAGCCAGCGAGTGTGGATGAGCCAGGGGTGGGGGGGAAGGAAGTTCAGAAAGAGCTCACCACAATACAGACACATTCGGGGTGGTGGGAAGCTTGTCTGACAGCTACTTCAAAAGCAAAAAAACCTCACCTTCTTTGGAACACTATAGGTTAGGTCCAAAATAGAGAAGCGTCATTTCTTCAAAGGCCTTGCAATGTGGAAAGCAGATTCTACTTTGATTCCAAAAGACCATGGTGAGAATCACAGCTCTACCATTTAACGGCTGGGTAAGTTTCAAGTTTCTGAACCTGATTTTCACATTTACTGAAAGAGCGTCGGGAACTCCACTCTCCCATGATTGTAAGAGCTAAGATTCGGTACATGAAAGCCCTCAGCGAAATGTCTGGCACACAGAGGAGAGTAAAATGCCAGATGCATTTGGAACTGAGGGTACCAGTGACATAATCCAGGGACTCTCTCCCACTTCGAGGGCCATCGTCTGGTTCCTGGACTAATGATGGCAGACGGAAGTTCTCTTTTCTTTGTTTTGTGAGGAATGGGTCTGTGCTTCCTGGAAGAAGGAGAAAAACCTCCCTAAATTATTCTCAAGTTACTGACGAACAAAGCCAAAGTGTACATAAGGCGGCTGGGGTACCAGGCAAAGAAGGGGAAGCTTTACTCCAGACCCGTAGCACCTGATAAGACATATTCTATCTTCCGAGGTACGTTCCCTGCCCCCAAGAGAACTATAGACAAGATGACTTTAAGGGAACCGTACCAAGTAAAAGTAGAAGAAAAGAGCTTGGGGGACAGAAAAAGTATATGACAATGGCTAGAATAACTGAGAAAATAGTGCTGAGTAACTCAGGTCCTAAGCAGATTTTTGGCTGAAGGCAGCTAAAAAAAAGAACTCAACAGTTACCCAAAGACTTGACATTCGGTGGGCAATGAATGTGGCAGGAAGAACTAATTCAAACACCCACCCCCTCCCATTCCTTCAGTTCCAACTACAGGGACAGACTCTTCTGTCTGCGCCGGTGAGCGCTAAGCAAGCGTTGGAGGTTAGGAATTTAGTGTCGATTACTCCTGGCCATTGAGAAGATGGACTGAAGCGCTCAGTGCAGTCACTGAAAAGCTCATTATAGCTGTTGTCAAAGTTAAGTGCACACAAATTTAATATTGCTCAGATGACAAATGCTGGGCACAGACACGGAGAACGTAAGAGTGTGACGAATAATCCATCTATAACAAGCATCCTTCTCTCTTGTGGACGCCACAGCTCTGTGTAGCTGGTCACACAGGGAGGTAAGGCCAGAGAAAGAACCACAGTTCTCTGTGCTTTTTTTTAAAAGATTTTATTTATTTATTTGGCAGGCAGAGACACAAGTAGGCAGAGAGGCAGGCAGAGAGAGGGAAGCAGGCTCCCCGCCGAGCAGAGAGCCCGACGTGGGGCTTGATCCCAGGACCCTGAGATCACAACCCGAGCCGAACGCAGAGGCTTTAACCCACTGAGCCACCCAGGCGCCCCTTCTCTGCACTTCTAAGACGCACTGGCAACATTTAGGTTTTTAGGCAGCATGCTCATGCTTTCTACGATGCTTTCTATTGAATGATTTGCTTCCGCGGGCTGAATAAAATGCCCAAGTCCCCTTATATGCTTTTTGAGATCATAAATTGCTCTCACATTATGATGAGAAAAGTAGAGGCATACGTTAATCTTCTCTCTCCAGATATAAGCAAGAGGAGAAAAACCCCATTCCTGTTTGCCCGCAATTGATCTTGAACTTCTCTCTAGGACTTTCTCCTCACACTAGTCCCTCACTGGGTCGTACCTAGCCCCACGATGGTTCGATGCGCCACGTTTCCCAATGGAGATAAGACACCTAAGGCATTTTTGATCAAAGTTATACACCAAATAATGAGAATGGCCCCGCATTCAGAGGTCTGAAGGGAGCCATGTGTGGTTACGTGTGCGTGGGATGGAAGGAGCCAGCTCATAGCTTTGCCACCTCCTTGGCCCCTTGATCCCCCCAGGATCCTTTGGAGACCAAAATTTATGGGACACCAAAAGCTCATGAGAACATTCCTCCAGAGCATCCCCCAAAATGTCTTTACTCTCAGACTGAGCTTGCCTCCTCAGATATGTGGGCAGCCGTTCACATGGGCCAACTGCAAATGCCAGTTCATGGGAAAGTAACTGAACAAAGGCACCAATCAGAAAAAAGGTTCTGACCCCAACCCTAGAAGATCCCATGTCTGCCTCATATTCAAAGAACAGACATTTTAAGATGGCATTTTAGAAGCATATCCAAACATATCTCAAAAGGAAGAACAAGAAAAGGCATTCTCCTTTCGGTAAGCTTAAATCTGAGAGGAGACTTCTTACCGGCTCTACTTTTTAATTAGCTTTTCTGTAAACACACTCCTGCTGCCACACTCCTCTTTTGAAAAACACATCTCGGGAACATATGTCCCCAGTAGCAGGGAGCTGACAAGCAGTACTTAAGGTAAAGGTCAAACAGATGTGGGAAGTGACCGGCACACTCAACAAAATGCCACACGGCCTCATTTGCTTTCCAGGCTGGTGCCAGAACGTTCGCACGCAGTCCTTATCATAAAATCCAAGCTGTTGGGCTCACTGCCATTGATGCTTGCGAAAGGCAGTTGTTTTTATAACTAGAAAATGGTGAGGCTATGGATTCTGAATTACAATAAACTTTCAACGATCCCGACTAATGGGGTAACAAAGTAAATGAAACTTAGGAACACATCAAAAGCCGTATCTCAGCTTATACCCAGTAAAACTTCATACATGCTGTTTAGAAATGATTTTTTAAAACATTAGTTCTGATTTCTTTGTTTCTCACTCATCTATGACCATTGGGTACGGCTGACCAAAGAGAGAAGGCAAAGAAAAGCGATACGATCAAGGAACGTCAAGGCTACCGGGTAGGGTAGCTGTTCTACCGGACCGTAGGATGTTACAACCCATCTTCTTGACTCAGACATTCTGAAAGAGTTCAGTAAGACCCTGCTGTGTCAGATGGTCCAATACAGATCCAATGAGCACATCTCAGAGAGATGATTAAGCCTCTGCGTGAAACAAGTTCAAAAGCACTTTCTTCTTTCTCATGCTTCTGTTAAACAAAGTTTTGTCAACCATGGAGCCAAAATCCAGGGCCAGGTAACTCTACCTATCTGCCGTAAGACCGTCCACTATACTCGCTCACCAAAAAAAAAAAAAAAAAAAAAAAAAAAAAAAAAGGCCTGCTTTATAAAGATTCGAGATAAGTACAGCTCAAGTCATAATCCTTATTAATTTCTTTTATTATCAGGGAATGGATTTCTTGATTAAGGCGCATTTTAAAACCAGACTCGTTCTATATAGAAGAAATCACATGAGTATACTAGGGACCTTCTGTATATACACAAGTGCTTCTTTCTATTTCAACTTTTCAAGATTACCTGTTTCGTCTGGTTCCAACACAATCATTTGTGCTATCCTTTGGGTCCTTACATATTACACTAAAACTGTACAAAGCTTTAAGCTCTGCCTGCTTCTGTAGAGTTTGGAACGCCTTTGAGACATTATCTCATTTTGTTATGGCCAACTGTGTTATGCTTACCCCCAGAAATCACTGTTAATGCACCCTCTCTCTTGAGCTTGTGAGTAGTTTATGGAGCTGAAAACGAGTTAACTAACGGATGGGAATCAAACGCAAGAAACCAGTACCCATTGGTGGAACGGTAGACCCTGGGCATTAAATTACTTATGACTGGAATCTAGTTAATCACAGGAGAGGTGAGCTTAATGAAAAAAGGAATGCTGTAACCTTATTTTTCAGAGCACTTTCATTTAATCACTTTCAATTCAAAAAGTAACCCAATTTTAGATGCAATGACCATGACACAAAACAAGTTTAAGTGTCCTGCCCATGACAGTTACCCTCGACAGGGCCAAAACCATCTGAGCTAAAGTAGTCCTTCTGCCTTATCCCTCTACTCCCTGTGCAATCACTTGCGTCTTCTTCTGGGCCTGGTAATACCAGCTTTTTTGCCTCCTGGCACTTTTAAGCATCTGAATTGTTTTGTTTACTTATTTTGTTCACTTGTTTTTGTATAGCCCTCGCTTGAATAAAAACCTTGTAAGAACAGGAACCTTGCTGTTTCATCACTCAGGTGATCTCAGTGCCTAGAACATCTCTTGTCAATAAATGTATCTGGCACATATTAAGAGCATAATACTTGCTCAGCAAGTGTTTTTGAATGAATAAATGACCACAACTGGAATCTCCAGATAGCAGTGATTTTTCAGCCATGCCCATGGATCTGGGGTAGGAAAGAACATTCTAGATGGAGAACACCTGTCTCACGACCAAATCCCTTGTCTGGTTAAAGAAGCAAAGACATGGAAAGAAAAAAAAAAAAAAAGAAAGAAAGAAAGAACGAACGAACGAACGAGCGAGCAGCAAAGACATGGCAATGACCACAGGCTGGCTAGGGCCAAAGATGAAGAAAGGAGAGGACACTTGCTTCAGTCCTTGAAGACTTTTGCTCTCTGAAAAAGTCTCTGAAGGAAAATGAATTCTCAAGCGCCTACAAAAGATGAGCAGCATATAGCTTCTATCTCCAGGCCCCTCTTTTTAGTAACAAATGAAGCTCAGGGACAAGGCGACAGAAAGACGTGAGTGATAAGTGATAGCAACTCACTCATTTGGCCTATTTTGGAGGCAAAACTCAAGCAATCGGTAGTTCCGCAGTTCCCCAAGAGGTTAAACATAAAGCTACTATATGACCCAGCAATTCCACTCCTAGGAACATACCCAAGAGAACTGAAAACACATGTCCACACAGAAACTTATACATCAATGTTTATGGCAGCATTTCTCAGAATAGGTTAAAAGTGTAAACAACCCAAATGTCCATCAACTGATGAATGGATAAATAAAATGTGATATAAGCATACAACAGATTTCATTCAGCTGCAAAAAGATAGGAAGTACTGAAACATGCTATGATGATGATGAACCCGGAAAACACTACAGTAAGTAGAAGAAGCTAGTCACAAAGGACCACATATTATATGATGCCATTTACATGAAATGTCTAGACTCGGCAAATCTATAGAGACAGAAATTAGGTTGGTGGTTGCTCCGGGCTGGGGGATAATGACCACCAAATGGGTACAGGGTTTCTTTCTGGGATAATGAAAATGTTCTGAAAGGAGAAAGTGATGATGATTGCCCAACTCTGTGAATGACGTACTTTGTAAATAACCATTGAATTGTACACTTTAAATGGGTAAATTGCATGGTATTTGAAATAGATCTCAATGAAGCTGTTATTAAAAACAAAAGCAAAAAAACTCATGCAATAACCAAATCCTTTTGCAGTCTGCAAAGGACAAGGAAATGCTGGCACCTCCTATATTTCCCTCATGGAAGGAGAACAGCTCTGCCTATAATATCTGGGGCTTTATGGAGGTGACCCCCTACCGCTCTTACTCTCCACACTAGCTTGCTTTGCTACAACGGGCTTGCCTTGGTGCCTTGGTCTCGTATTTTATCTTCAACCATCTAGCAGACTTCTGCAGAACACCCCACCTACGCCAGGCGCCATGCTAGACACCGACCCTGAAATGAAAGGGGAGTGTGCTTTGCCTTCAAGGGGCTACCACTTTCATAATTATTCATAAAACCACAGGGCAGGAAACAGCAAAAGGAAGAGTTCTAAGTGGTATTCTGTGGTCGGTTGTGGGCAGAAGAGAATTTTCCATATCTGGGCTCCAGAAAGGTAGACTCCTGTCCACACCGGAAAAAGCACACATGGGTCTGGTATGAGAATATTGCAAAGGTGGGGCGGGGCAGAGCGTGCGGTGGGGAGCCCAGGAGCCAAATCCGACAGGAAGCTGGAAGACCCAAAACCCCTGAGGCCATGAAACAGTGCCAGCATTAGCCTTAAATTCCATCTGGCAGTACTTTGGGTGTTTCCATTCTGTTTATTTATTTATTTTTTTTAAAGGAAAGAGGAGATGGGGGAGGAGGGAGAGAACTCAAGTTATTACTCAGCATTTCCACCGCGTTTAATGTTTGCAAAGGACTCCTGCCCTCACTCAGTCCTGCACCGCCTGAAATAATAAAGGAATCTGAGAACCCAGCCAAGAACTCGAAGTACTTAGGAGACAGAAGAACCTACCGCTGCATCTGGCAAGGCGGGCACTGTTAAAAAAAATTAACCCCATAAAATAAGCACTATTTAAAAACTTAATCCAACATAATAATCTCTGTAAAACTGACAGGCCACTTGGTGGTGGGAGATTAACTCTGGAAGCTCATGTTCTAAGTCTGCCCATTCATACCTTGACACATGCAGTTTTGCTGAATGGGCACGGACATCCTTTTTTTGACATGAAAGAGTCCTGTGGCACACCCAGTATTTTATGGTAGCAATTAACAGGCACACCAGCTTCCTGCTGTCAGGACTAAGAGCACCAGGATCATCATATTCAAGATACAACATCTATCACCTGGCAGGTTTCTGTGTGACTGTCTATCAGCGGGGCCAGCACTGGCAAGCCTACTGCTGCATGAGCTGTGAAACGCTAGGAGCACTGTGGCTTCTGGACTCAAGCTTGAAATGGATGTGTTTGTGCGTCTCTGATTCCATGTATCTTCAACCAAGCTCGGTGACCCCCTCAGCTTGCTCCAGAGGAGTGCCACCTTTCAGAATGTTCATTGGTCAACTGGGAGACTATTCAGTTAAGTACAGAGAGGATGCAAACACGAAATGGTCACTGATATGAATCCTATGAGGACAAAGTGCTTCAGTGAACTATTTCAAAAAATATGTTGGGGTCACATAGAGACAAAAAAAGAATTTTGAAAATGTATTCAAAAGACATCACCTACTTTATTTCCAGTCAATTCTCCACTCTTCCCTCCCACACTCCACAGTACACTTAGAAAAATTTAACGACTCAACACACACATACACACACATATACATGCACACGCACTGAAAATCTAACATGGTAAAGTGGGAATTACGAGGTCAAGATCTGAAAAAGACCAAAACTCAGAAAGATGAGACCAGCATGTGAGGCTGCTCTCTTGTTGGGGCACCTGCCAAATTAAAAAAAAAAAAGTGTCCTGAATGGCTGAGCAGCATTTCTGATGGCCTCATGGATCCAGGAGAATCATTGGATTGCCACTGAGTTGGCTATAATTTCAGACAAAGTAGACTAAGGAAAAATCATTGCTACAGAAAAAAATAATGGTAGGAGATTTAGTAAACAGGAATTAAAAGTTCAAATCGCTTAATATAACAATTCTAAAGTTAAACTTGTATGTACCTAAAAACAGGTCTGAGAATATATAAAGCAAAAAACTGACATCAGTGTAAATCATTGCTGACATAAACTGCAAGCACGGTGGAAGATTTAACAGTTCTCTCAGTGACGGAAAATGCAGAAAAATGTGTTTTTGGGGAAAAAAAAAAGACGGAGAAATCAGAACCCGAATGTCATCTATAGAACTCTCACCCCATGATCCTAATATACATTCTTTTCAAGCCCATATAGAAGAGGTATAGAAACTGAATGTACACATTTCACCTGTACAATGCAAAAATGTGTGCCCACAGATAGGCTAAATAGAATGGAATAATTTTTTTTAAAGATTTTATTTAATTATTTGACAGAGAGAGAAAGAGAGATCACAAGTAGGCAGAGAAGCAGGCTGGGGGGAGGGTAGCAGGCTCCCCGCTGAGCAGAGAGCCCGATGCGGGGCTCGATCCCAAGACCCTGAGATCATGACCTAAGCCAAAGGCAGAAGCTTAACCCACTGAGCCACCCAGGAGCCCCTAGAATGGATTAATTTGGCTTCTGACTAAGAGGTATGACCAGTAAGTTTTGAGGGGACTATAGCTTCAATAAGCAAAGGAGTCCTGAGATGAGACGATAGTGCATTGTCCCTTGCGCCTCAGAGACTTAGGGACTATATGGAATTGCTGTTGGGCTGGACCTGAGATGAGGTGAGGTGAGGATGAAAACAGAAGAGACCGTAGAGTGGGAAGAGTCTACACAGCACCCCCTTGCTTCTCCCTTCCCCTGGGAGCTACAGGATTGTACTTTGATTTGTGTGGAAGGGAGAAGCAAACCCCTGCCCTCTGCCTAAAAATAAAGGGAGGTAGCAGGAGTAACAAACTCTTCTGTGCAATTGGGCAGAATGACTTAGCTTTTCTATGGCCAAACGCTGCTTCCTATGCCCCACCCCCCCGCCCCGCGGCTTCACATCCCTTCTTCCCCATCCTAGTAATCCACATTAGGTTCTTGGTGACCACCTCTGCCATTCCACCATCACCAGCACTTACTGGGATGAAGGGGAGTGCAGATCCTGAAAATCTAGAGACCTGATTCTGACAAGCCTCACTCTATGAGGAAAGTCTGCCTAGCGTCCCACCTCATTCCTGCCTCAATCTTCAGAGAGAATAAATGGGCCCTCAAATTGGTCTTTGCTTTGACCTTCAACTTCAGTGGCCTGGGTCCGTGTCTGTTTTACTCAGGGGACTTGACATGTGGATGCAGGAAGTCCAGCTAGGAATCCGAGAGCTTGAGTTGGAGCTAAAACTTGGGGTGGGGTGGGATGTGGTAGGGGGAGCGGGGGACACAATGCGTGCCTCTCAGACAATCGGGAGTCCTGAGTACTACCCTGCAGCCCACTAATAGGTTAACCAGAACCACCTCCCTGGCCCGAGCTTGTTGCAAGAATACACTAGTGGGCTTTCTGGATCGGCTGTAGCCCTGACCTAATTCTGTGAAAGAATCTCAGACCCGTAGGTCTCTCCTTCATTTCTCCCCCAATCTGGCAACATTTAGTGCTGAGCTGAAAAAGCCACTTAATCAGCATTGCTCCTTGGCACGACAGCCAATCTGGTGTCCCACGTGGCTCGTCTCAAGCCAGCCCTGCGGCGGACCCTCCAGCATCCCATGCTTGGGCTTCACTGACTTGTGTACTTTGAGTTTCGGGTGTCTGGGCACCTCTGCACTCCTGCATTCAAAAGGCTGTTCTGAAATCGCCCTCGGTACGAAACTGTATAACCTGAAGTCCTTCCTGGATTTTTACTAGCCCCACTTCAGGAAGTAAAGCATGTTGATGTTTGCTCTAAGTGCCTCATTAATAAGTAACTCCCACCGTTTTTTCCCCTTCCCCGTCTGGCAGAAGGCCATCCAGGCTTACCCTCATACATCTCCAGGATGTGAACCGTGTCTCCAATCTGCAAGGAGAGCTCCACATCTTGAGAGGCGTTGTAGTTATAGATCGCTGGAAAGGAGAAATACACGTAGTTATAGATCGCTGGAAAGGAGAAATACACGGGGGAAATGGCATCAGTGGTGGATAAAATACAAGACACTGAGCAGCACATGCGGCGGCTCATGAATTACTTATTTAACAGACAACCGTCTGTCTCGTACTTCCGAGTGAATCACCCACTGCAAAGCAGAGGACATCCTCCTCAACCCCCACGACTGGCATGTTCCAGTCACTCTTCCACCCAACAAAAACCGGCTGGTTGCCTACGGCATATTGTGTTAGAGACCAGTGGTAGCGACAAAACACAGATGTGGTCCTCATCCCAGGGGTTCTTAATCATCTAGGAGGAGAAGGAGGATAGTCAATGTAAAATATTATAGAGACAACTACTTAATTTAAATTGTGGCAAGAGTTATGAAAGAAAAAAAAAAAACGGGCAAGGGGCGCCTGGGTGGCTCAGTCGTTAAGTGTCTGCCTTTGGCTCAGGTCATGATCTCAGGGTCCTGGGATCGAGCCCCACATCGGGCTCCACACTCAGTGGGGAGTCTGCTCCAGGGTTCTCTCTCTCACTCTGCCCCTCCCCCTGCTCATGCTCTTGCTCGCACTCACTCTCTCTAACATAAATAAATCTTTAAAAAAGAGAAAGAAAGAAAGAAAAACAGGCTACAATGAGAATATGCTGTGGGGTTCTTTAGGTCGGTCCCCTTGTTCATCAGACAACAGCCAGCCTACAACACCACTGAGGTTATGATCTCTAAGACACAGAATAAGCCATTTCCTCGCTTCCCTGACATAGTAACTGGGAGTCAAAAGGCCACTGTGGGTCCCATCTACCTGGGAGGAACAGACTGACATGGTACCTTGCAGACATGGCTGCCTTGTCCCAGTTCCAGGCATCCCGGGGACCTGGATGGCCCCAGCACCTCCTCATCAAGGTCACCTCAATCACCACATTCTTAAGACTGGCAGAGACTGGGGCAGATTATGAAAAATATGCTTAGTCTTATAATTCAAAAAGACAACCTAATTTTATTTATCTAGTTATTTATTTATTTTTAAAGATTTTACTTATTAATTTGACAGAGAGACAGAGGGAGAGAGAACACAAGCAGGGGTAGTGGGAGAGGGAGAAGCAGGCTTCCTACTGAGCAGGGGGCCCAATGCTGGGTTCGATCCCAGGACCCTGGGATCATGACCTGAGCCGAAGGCAGACACTTAACGACTGAGCCACCCAGGTGCCCCAACAACCCAATTTTAAGACGGGTAAGAGCTCTGAAGAGACATTTTACCAAGAATCATAAGCTGGCTAAGACACATGAAAAGATACTCATCATCATTAGTCATCAGGGAAATGCAAATTAAAACCACAATGAGGTAACACTTCACACCTGCTAAAAGGGCTATAGTTTCAAAAAGGCAGACAACCAGTAAGAATGTGGAGACTGGAACCCTCAGACATCGTGAACAGGAATGTGAAATGGCCCAGTCTCTTCAGAAAACAGGTGGATGATTACTTAGAAAGCTAAACATAAGTTCCCACTGTGGCCCAGCAATGACATTCCCAGTTATCTACGAAGAGAAATGAAAACTCGTTTATGCAGCAAGTTTATGTGAATGCTCACAACTGCTGACGTAGGCAGAAGCACAGTCCCCCCAGAAGACAGCCACATCAAATTTCTGGAACCCGCGAATGCTACCGTGTGCGGCCAAACATTTGAGTATGTGAAAGATCTTAAGAGGAAGACCTTTTTCTGGCTTACCAGGGTAGGCCCTGAAGGCAAGCCCATGTATCCTGGTGAGAGAGGGTCAGTGGGCGTTTGGGGAGATGCACAGAAGAGAGGGCAACGTGGAGATGGAGGAAAGGGCTGAGTCAGGGACTGGCATTACCACCAGAGGAGGCAGCAAGGAATGGGATCTCCCCAGAGCCCCTAAAAGGAATACGGACCAGCAACACCTTCCCCTTAGACTTCTGGTCTCAGACCATGAAAGCATACATTTCTATTGTTTTTAAGCCACCAACTTTGCAGGAATTTGTCACAACAGTCAAAGGAAACAAATATAGCCAACACTTGTATTTGCAATAGCCAAAAAGTGGAAACAATTCATCGACTGACGAACGAATAGATATGTGAACTAGGCTATATCGGTACGATGGAACACCACGCAACAACAGAAAGTAGTGAAATACGGACGCATGCTACAACACAGGGGAACTTCGAAGGCATTATGCTAAATGATGGCCCTATGCGAAATGCCTATTTTAGGCTCCCATTTATTTGCAATGTCCAGAACAGGCAAATCTATCAGACATGGTCCCGCCAATTACTGGTTGCCTGGGCAGGGGAGAGGAGGGAAGAGCGACCGAACACAGCAGGCACGAGGGAGGTTTTCAGGAAGGTGGAAAGATCCTCAAACTGGATTGAGGGGATGGTTACACAACTCTGTGAATTTACTAACATCCACTGAACTATATATTTGAAAGGGTGGATTTTATAGTACATAAATAGTGTTCAATAAAGCTGTTTTTTTAAAAAGTAGGTCTAGTTTTTACCCTCATTTTTAATTAGGGATTTGCATCCTTTTGGGAAGAAAGAACTACCTCAGAGATCCACTTCTAGCCATTCTCCTGACAATTCAAGGAACCGAGACGTTCCCCATCTCTGCAGCTCTAACGAGCACGTGAGGGTCGTCATTCAATCCATCTGCCAGATCCCACAAGGGTCACTAAAAAAATGGAGAAAAGGTATGCCTGCACTGCGAACTGTGGGTACTCACTGCTCTTTCTGGAACCTGCAATGTGCCCTCTGTCTGCCACCTGACCACAGGCTTTTCCTTACCTCATAGTCTATCCGTGAATGGAAGGAGCACACCTCCAGCACATCTTTTATCAAGTGCCCTCTCTTTCTGGAGAGACTCACCCAAAGAGTGTTCTTCTGTAGTCCTGGCACAGAAGCCTGAACAAATTATGCTGAAATTAATTTACTATTGAGCTTTTAGACTAGGCTGAATTCAGAACAAGGTTGGGCTAATGAAGTGGGTTTGGAGAAACTACCTCTTCATGGGCCACGGGCCATGGCTGCTAGTCCACGGAAGTTCTCCTTCATCTGAGAGTCAGGTCACTCAATGGTTTTGCCCATTTGTATGTCTGGTTTTCCATAGAAAACGTACATCTCACAGCCTTGACTCCCCCCTAGTCCCCATTCAGACTCCCACGGAACCTGTCTGTTCCTTCCAGAGGCCCTGCTCACAGATGGAAACAGGAAGTAATGAGGTTGCTGTGTCACAATGTGTTGTGTAATGACCAAGGTCTATCTCTTCCTCATTTTTGTCATCAGGAAAGTAGGCAGACACACTCTCACAGGCAGCACCTAGCACAAACACCTATCAAGGACTGTTGTAAACACACACACACACACACACACAAACACACCATAAACCATAACTCCTAGATTCCTAAATCCTCCAAAATTATCCTGGCCTTAATTATCCCCCTTAGCCTCCATCATTGGCCAAATTCTGCCCTCTGCTCCAGTCAAGACTCTAACAGTGTCCCCTAAATTCCGTGCTCAACCCACGGTTTATCCCGACTTGGAACAACAGCTCATCTTCTGCTACATAACCACCCGAAGCTCACATTCACAATTCCATTCGACAAGCAACTACTGACTCCCTATCACCCTGCATGAATCTGTTTCTTCTGACATCTGACGTCTTCTCCTTCCAACACAGTTTGGGTTGTTAATCTCAGATAATCTTGGTTCTCATCTGCCCCCAATCAGAAGGCAAACTCCTCACGCATGTGGCTCTGGCTGCACACTATTTGTGTGTCTTTCACATTGCCAGGCATTGGATTAGACCCAAAGAACATGCTCAAGACACAATGATGACTTTTACAGACTCTGCCAATCGATTCAGTCCTTCACTGCTTCTTCCCCAAACCTTAAGATGCTTCTGTCTTCCTGAGAAGCAACAGCTGTGGTCCCCCAGCCCTCATGAAAGAGATATCAAAATCACTTCTCCCACCACTTTTTGTTTATTACACAAGAGAATCTGCTTTTTCAACCCAAGCTTTCAGAGGGATTCCCATGGGAGGTACAACCCTTAAATGGCTTTCACTGGTGTAAAGTCACCAGGTAGAGGACATTCACCAGTTTCATGTCTTCAGGCAGAAGTACCAACAAGATTTCCAATCACTCAGAGTTGTCATTTTTTCATTCCAATGATGCACTTTGCTCTCCCTCTCCCACTCCCAGTACCCCTCATTTCCGTTGTATTTTATGTTTTCCTTTCCGTATGTAATACAGTAACTCTAAAAAGTGTGTGCCACACACCACAGTATTTAGTAAGGAAACAGATTCAGAAGGGGTAAACACCTTGCCCCAAGTAATTCAGCTTTATAAGCAGCAAGGCTGTTCCTAATGCTGGTGATGATGCCTTCATCATATTTTACAAGGCTGCTCCCGAATGGTGAAGAACAGCCTGGAAACAAAGAGAGGAGCCTCAGAGATTCTCAGTATGATGTCTGCCTTAGATTTCTCTCATAAAACGGAAATCCGACTTCCAAACACAAGCTTTATTATACAAAGCAGTGACTGGTAATCATGTTGTCCACTAGTCTGGAGCTATTTGGAGAACAGGCATACAACTAGCTCTCAGTGGACGGTGCTTTCTTCCTGGAATGTGAGTAATTATTGCAAAGAAAGACAGATAAAGGGAAAATAAGGGAAACACTGAGGGTTAAACAAAACACTATTGAAGACTCAACTATACCACTTACAAACACATGACCTTGAACGAGTTCTCAGTCTGAGCCTCGGTTCCCCATCTGTAAACTAGGCATCAGATCAGATGACTCTAAGGGTCCCTGTGGCTCCAAAAGCCTCTGATTCATGAGGTGATGATAAGCAGGAGAAACAAGTTGTGCTGTTTTGAACTAGCAGGCCCACCACAATCTCTTGTTTTGTCTGAGGAAATTAAACAAGAACAGGGAGTTGCTGAATATAAATTGCCTTGTTGGCTGCTATGTGTAAGGTTGGGAAAGACGAATTGCTGGAATTTTTCCCCAAGCAGCTTACTGTTTATATCATGAAAGTGTAATTTTGCAGAGCTAAGTAGACAAGACAGTATGTCTACAAATCTAAAATAGCTTGCATTTTACCAAATCTTTGATTTGGCCTTTTCTTTTAAACCAGGCTTCTATGAGAGAGGTAAAAAGAAGGTTAGGGTCTTAAGATCATGCAGTAAGAAAACAAAAGAATACACTAACAGGCCCCAAAACAAGGATCAGGTTCTAGAGTGAAAAGTCTATGCATTACTAGCATTTAATCTTCCTAATAAATTAGGTTCTTTCATGAATCCTCAAATTACACCCCCCTGAAGAGTAAGTCAGACACAACTTTTCCTATTAGTCATTTGGTAGACTCCACAAAAGAAAAATCCCGCAAACATAGACCAATGTTCCAATTTGAATTGTTTACTATACAGAATATTAAAAAATGGCCAAACTTCATCTTTTTCAGTATTATCTTGATCTACCTACTTTCGACCATTAGTACTACAAAAACAAAAAAGATTCCACCTTTGATCTTTGCCCCAGACTTAATGCAGTATGTCCCCAAGGGCCAAATGGACTTTTCTTTCTCTTGCTCTTTAATTCCAGTCTACTCTAAGGATCAGAGAATGAGATTCAACAGCAGGTCTGACCCCAAAAAGTGTAAACCTATGGCTTTACACTGATCACTTTTTTTTTTTTTTAAAGATTTTATTTTATTTATTTATTTGACAGACAGATCACAAGTAGGCAGAGAGGCCAGAGGAGAGAGAGGAGGAAGCAGGCTCCCTGCCGAGCAGAGAGCCCGATGTGGGGCTCGAACCCAGGACCATGAGATCATGACCTGAGCAGAAGGCAGAGGCTTTAACCCACTGAGCTACCCAGGCGCCCCTACACTGATCATTCTATTTAGGTTCCAAACTCATCTTTTTAGGATGAGATGACCATGCTGGCACCTCTCTACTAAGAAACATCCCAGCCAGGGACCACCGAGTAAGGACAGCAGCTTACATTTCTCCCCCATGGTACTCCAAGGACCAGGCTCTTACAGGATCCTTAACTTTATTCTCCAGACTACTGAGGAGACAAGCGAATTTATCAACCAATTTATTGGTAATTCTTTAAGAAATCTCTGTTTTAAGGATCATATCTCTTTGTAGACGAAACTGGCAAATACCCTTAACGGGAGAGATATTTCACAGATATTTCAACTATAGTTTACAGACTGTCTCACTGTTACCAAGTGATTACTAGACACCACCTCATTTAAACTCATATGAAATTAAGTTTACCTGGAATGTCTAAAGAATAAAAGCTGAAAAAAGGCAAGTCACAATTATAGGGGGAATCTTTATATTCTACAAACATGTGGAGCTTTCTCCCACAGCCTCCCCACCTAAAAAGTGGAGGCAACAGTACATTCTTCATAAGGTTTTGTGAAGCCCAAAGAGGAGAAGGTATGCAGAATCCCTAGGACCATGACCAACACTTGGTGGACGCTGAAAAAATGGCAGTCATCTTCCCTTTCTCGCCCAGTCCAGCTCCCCCACTTTGAGAATGGTGGCACCCCTGTCCTCGAAGATGGACATTTGCCCCCTTACCAATAAGCCAGTGAAAGTCATGCAATGAAGTCTGGAAATCAGGAAGGCGTGCAGAGAAGCAGAACAAGCTAGCCCAGCAGTTCTTCCAGGGTAAAGGTTGCTGGGCAATTCAGTACAGGTGTCCCTAAGGACAGCAAAACCACTATACGACAGGCAGTTGAGAACAGAGCTCCCCTAAGAAGGAGCAGGAGAGTGAGGGAATATTTTAATATTTTAACCATTTTCTTGCCATCCCTTCTAGTATTTCTACAGTGGATCAACTGAGAAACCAGCGTTTATATTCAGAATACCAAAGATGCTTCAATCACGTACTCACTATAGTACTCTCTATCTGGGTACAACATTAAAACACATTCCAATATTACTCATGCCTTCAGTTCTTTTCTTTTTTTTTTTTTTTTTAAAGATTTATTTATTTATTTATTTATTTATTTGACAGACGGAGATCACAGGTAGGCAGAGAGGCAGGCAGGGAGAGAGGAAGGGAAGCAGGCTCCCCGCTGAGCAGAGATCCCGATGCGAGGCTCGATCCCAGGACCCTGAGATCATGACCTGAGCCGAAGGCAGAGGCTTTAACCCACTGAGCCACCCAGGCACCCCCCTCCCCGTGCCTTCAGTTCTATTAGCTTCTATTTGTTTCCACTGATCTCTTTATTGTTAAGAAAAAGTAAAAGAGAAAAAAATCTGAGGGCAATTAAGGCAGGGTTTTAATGATGAAGTAAAAACAAAACAAAACACAAACATGGCCTACTACTAAGCCTAGAACACCTTCCCCCAACAAAATAAGGTATGAATCAGGTTCTTCTTGATATGCATTCTTACTAAATACAAACTAAACAGAACTGAGATAAAAAATGATCAGGTCTAAGATTGCGTCCAGTTTACTGCACCTAATTTACGGACAGAAATTACAGCTGAGAACTAGAGAATCTGAAGATAAAAGCCACGGCTTACCGCAGAATCTAGAACACCCACCCTGAAACGATAGGCAAAAATGTCAGTGAATATTTTCTCCACACATACATGAATTAGAGACCAAACACAGTTCACTGAGAAGAAGAAATGGTCCCCAACCAGGCTGTGAAACTCATTACTTTGGAAACATCAGTCTGAAAACGAGAATACAAGAGCAGCGGGTTGGGACCTGGGCTTACGTCTCAGCAGGGCGTGTCCCAGGACAAGCTTCACTGGTCACCTTCCCACCACAGACCACATCCAGGAGGGTCTGAGAACTGAACCCCGGTGCCTTCCATCTTATATCCACCGCAGTCACATCTTGCTGCCAGCACAGTGAGAAGACAGAAGGTGTGTGTATGTGGCCAGGAGGAGAGGGGAATGAGAAGCGCAAACAGCTGGGAAGAAGCTGAAGAAATCTGGGAAACCATTTGGTCAAATCTCCTTGTTTCATACATGAGAAATTGTAAGCCGTGCATGTGCATGTGCGTGTGTGTGTGTGTGTGTGTGTGTGTGTGTGTGTGTGTGTAGCTGAAAAGTGACATGAAGGTGAAACCTACTTATAGTCAGGCGACTGAAGATCCTTCCCACAGCTTGGCCAGGAAAACTACCATCCTAGACTCTCACACAGTCATTTAATCATCAGGCTTCAATGTCCTCATCAATAAAATGACATTTGTGAACTGGTATTTTACCTGCCTCTTAGGGTTGTTATAAGAATAAAGTGAGGGGCGTCTGGGTGGTTTAGTCCAGTAAGCCTCCAATTCTAGATTTTGGCTCAAGTCCTGATCTCAGGGTCTTAAGATGGAGCCCTGCACTGGGCTCCACGCTCAGCGTGGAGTCTGCTTAAGCTTCTCTCTTTCCAGGGTGCCTGGGTGGCTCAATCAGTTAAGCATCTGACTTTGAGAGGGTCCTGGCATTGAGTCCTGCATCCGGCAGCCTGCTTCTCCCTCTCCTCCTCACTTGTGCTCTCTCTCACTATCTCTGTCACTATCTCTCTCTTTCTCAAATAAATAAATACTTAAAAAAAAAAAAAGATTCTTTCCCTCTCTCTATGCCCTGCCCTTGCTTGTGCACACACTCTCTAAAATAAATAGAAGAATAAAAAATAATAAACTGAAAAGAAATATAAAAGTGAGTAATTTTTAGTGATATCTTTAGAACCAAGATATTTCAGCATAGAAGACACAAATGAAAAAAAAAATCTGGGCTAAGGTATGTGAATTGGAAATATCATTATGAATTTGGAATTATTTTCCTAAAAACATATATATTTTATGTATTTTTTCACTTCCACTGTGACTATACTAGACTAGAGAACATATCAGGGATTAAATGAACTCTCTCGTCTTGAAGATCTAAAAAATGGGCAAAATATGACTAATGATTTTCAGGCACCAAACAGCATGCAGTGCAGGAGAGGGATGCCCCAGAGGATGGAAACAGATGAGGTAAGTCTACCAACTGCCTCTGGTTACTTCTCGAAAAGAATCTCCAGTCAAAAGTAGAGGGAGGAGAAACACAAACAGCACCTGGTAGTCACCCTAAGATGAGGAAAGAGTTGAGAATTCCAGGAGGTCCAGGTGGCCAAGATACACAGGACAAAGAATCAGAGAGGAGTTTCCCCCCGAGTCTACAGCTGCATACTGCTCAGTCCATGCATGCAAAGAAAATACCCAAGGTCAAAGAAAAGAACCACTAGAAAGGAACAGAAAGAGCAATTTCCGCACCTCACACAGGGCTGGGGACAGTTCATGTTTTCCACAACCAGCATGAAGAAGCCTTGAGCGATGTGGCCACTGCTCTGAGTACGGGAAGAGTAGAGCCTCAGCTGTGCAACCCAGCTGGCCCACAGGTACAGGCTATGCTGGTCCAGCCTGACCAAGATCAAACGCAAACATGGAGAGAATAGGTGTCCTCATAACTTAACTGCATCCCAGAACAATATCCAAACTCCCAACAAAATAAGATTTACAATGTCCAACCTCCAGTTCAAGATTTAGCAGGCATGCAAAGAAGGATGAAAGTATCACCGAAAGTCGGGTAAAAAATGAAACAGTAGAAAAAGACCTAGAAATGACAAAGATCAAGCAATAAAACTCAACTCAGGTAACGAAAGGAGTCAAATCATACAAAGTGTATTCTTTGACTACAATGGAATTAAACTAAAAATCAGTAATAGACATTTTAAAAATCCCAAAGTATTTGAAACTGAGCAACATACTGCTTACCAGCCCAAGGACCATTCAAAAATCAATGTAACTACCACATTAAGAAAAAAATATGATCATCTGTATAGATGCAGAAAGGCATTTGATAAAATTTGATATCCCTGCACGGTTTAAAAAGAAAAAACTGTCAGCAAATTAGAAATATCTTCATCTGATAAAAAGCATACATGATATACCTACAGCTAACATCATATCAAACTGTCAAATATTAAGCATGCTTCCCTAATACTGGAACAAGGTGAAGACATTGGACATCTGCTCTCATCATTTCTATTCCACATTTTAATGGTGGTTCTAGCTAGTATAATAAGGCAAGAAAAAGAAATAAAAAGTTTACTAATTGGAAAGGATGACATAGAAAATAACATGATCATCTACACAGAAAATCTTAAGACACTTACAAAAGAGTTACCAGAACAACGAATGAGTTTAGGTGGTGTCAGGACCCAATTTTTGTCAATATACAGAAATCCTTTGTATTGTTGTATACTATGACCAGGAAACTAAAACTGGGTTATGATGTAATGTGCATTTCTTCCCAGAGATTCTCAGGGAAATAGCTTGAAAACCAGTGCTCCAGAGAAACTCTTACACAAATGTACAAAGAAATAGGTACAAGAATATTCACAGAAGCAGCGTTTGTAGCAGCAAAAACTGGAACCATTCAATGTCCACTGAAAGGAAAATGGAGAAATTAATTATGGTATATTCAAACAGTATAGCAAAGAAAATGAATGTGTGCAAATCTGCACACACACACCATGAACAAAATGTTGAGCAAATAAAAAAGAATCACTGGAGAAATACACACAGGATGACGCTTTTACAGAAAATTCAAAGTCTTGCAAAACCAAATGATGTAGGCTTTTAAAATATGCATGTGCATGTGGTAAAACCATAGGGGAAAAACTGGAAATAAAACACACAAATTTCAGAATATTTTTATATCCAAGCTAGGACTGGAGTGGGGGACTACTGAGGGGGAAGCATGGATATGTGGCTAATATTCAGAGAATCTTTTTTTGCAACTCACTGGATGGTGAAATACAGGAGAGTTTATTACTTTTTCTCTTTATACTCTTCACAAGTGATGCAACTATTCTTTTATGTATTCAGTATTTAATTCAAACAAAAAACATCAACTAGACAGACAGATCTACACCTACATATATATAGGGGGCATATTCATAATGACAAAAAAACCCTCTTTTTTTTTAAAGATTTTATTTATTTATTTGACAGAGAGAGAGAGATCACAAGTAGGCAGAGAGGCAGGCAGAGAGAAAGAGGGGGGAAGCAGGCTCCCCGCTGAGCAGAGAGCCTGAAGTGGAGCTCTATCCCAGGACCATGAGATCATGACTGAGCCACCCAGGCACCCCCCAAAAAATAGCTCTTTTACATAACTCATTACAGGGTAACATATACCTTCATAAATATCATTCCAGTGGTTCACAAGTGTTAGCGTGCAGCAAAGTCACCTGGAGGGATTGTTAAAACACAGATTGCTGGGCCTTACATCTAGAGTTTCTGATTCAGCAGCTCAGGCTTGAGAATTTGCATTTGCACATGTTCCCTAGGTCGCACTGAGGCTGCTGGTTCAGGCCAACACTTCAGGACCTCCCCCCCTCTCTTTTTCTCACTCTCTAAAATAAATAAATAAATCCTTTTTTAGAAAGACCCAGTTATTTGGAGTCAATTCAACGCAAAGATACAGAAAACCTTTCCACCTCTTTTCTTCCTGCAGTATGAAGAAAGGTGATTACATTATTTCTCTAATTTTAGAACAAAAGAAAAATAAAATTTTGGGTTGTATTTCACTATAATCATTTTACATTTTAAAAAATTCACCCAACTTCCACTTTCTTTTCACATACATTTGAGCATAATCACAAGTAGAGTAGTTAAGTTTTTCCAATTCAACATGCCTTTCAAGTTATTGCCAGAGCATTAAAATTTTAGGCATGCATATTCATAAAAAATATATTGTTCATAAAATATAACAACCTAAGCTACTTTACAATGCAATCTAAATGTTAATAGCAAAATAACATTTTTCCAACCAGAAATCTAGGCTTCTCAGTTTTTTGGCATTTAAAAATAGAAATCACTCTAAAGCTAGTGGAAAAATGTATTTCCTGGTCTTCCACATTAGCAAGTTATAACTTATTTCAAAATAATCAATTAGGCTAGTATTTGCATCTGCTCCACTGTAAAGTGTTACAGTTCTAACTTCTGCTTCTATGTTGTGAACCACAGAGGACAAAAATCATGTAGCATCAAAAGGCAACACATTTTATGAGGAGCTGCACATATGACATAATCACACCCACTTCGCTCCCTACTCACAACCCCAACCTACTGCCCTGCCTCACTGGAAATTTTTTATGATATCACAGCATACTATAGGTAAGAAGAAAAAACAAAGACCAGCCTATTTCAGTTAGATGACTAGAGACTTTATTCTGAGTCATGCAGGCTTGACACCTACGGAGCATCTTAGACCTGATGCTCCCCATCTCCACTCCTCCTGTGTTTGTCTTTGTTCATCATCTAGAACTCAGGTTACTACCCTCGGGTCTTTGCTGACTACCCAGCTCTCAATCGCTCCTCAGGTATGAAACAGGACAATCAATGACAACTACATCCCAGGACTGTTGTGGAGATTAAACGGTATTCCTACAATACTTGCATAGGAAGAACTAGCTATTACTGGCCCTACAGCACTATTCTGCATAATCATGCCACTCGAACATTTTTCTAACAAGGCACTCAAAAATCTTCCCATAGTTCTCTAGTTTCTACTGATGCATATGACTTAAGAATTTGCAAAGCTCATCCCTTCCTGGGTCTTCTTTGGTAACCCTCTTTGCTTGAACAGCCCTCTCTACTTTCTTCCATTCCACCACATCCTAGCCATAAAGTAAATTTACAAAAGCTCAACTACAAACTCGCTGGGATTATCCCCGCCTTTGATGGTGTTACCACTTGAGGGACTGCAATGCTCCAACTATTCCACAGTCTAGAGTTTGCTGTGTGGTTTGACCTGCCCAGGTCCCTCCTGGGTTTCTGTAAAAAGAGGAGACTCGCATCAGGCACGGCCCCATATGCCCATGGGTTTCTTGACACCTGTCTTCTTGAAGAGGTGACAAAAGAGGCCGCATGTAGCTGTGTCTCTACTTATCTAAATTACAACAGCTTTTTCCCCTCATTGAATCTCCTCAAAAGAGAACTAAGAGTATTTGGGATAGCATCCTTTAGTCAAGCCCTGTCTGTACACCACTGTACAGTCTTTTTTTTCTCCTTACCCACACTAGGCTGTGATACTGTCAAAAAGTTCCTCTGGGGTTGGGGGGTGGGTTGGGAACGTAAGTGTGGAGTGATGTGTGTGTGAATATGTGGTATGTGAAATGTGCCAAGTATAGGGAATATGGATGGCATCGCTCCCTTAACAAATAGGGCTGATTCCAGGTTTTCTCTATCTTGGTAGTTCTTTGGACCTTTCAAGAAATTTCAGAAAGAGTAAAGTTGGTCACCTAAGCTTATAGACATTTTTCCCCTTTCGATTCTCTGTCATTTAATGGAAAGTGTAACAATATTTTTTGTTATAAACATTTGAATCTATTTGTCATCTTATGCTTTCTATTTCCTGTAAAATATTCTTGTTTGTTTTGTTTTGTTTATCTCTTGCTCTGTGGATTCTGGTTTCCTTTTTCCCCTTCTGGTTATAAGAGAGGCTTTATTTGTATTTGTCAAAAACTGGAAACAACCCAAATGTCCTTCAATAAGAGAATAAGCAAACAAGGTGTGGTACATCTATACACTGGAATTCTACTCAGCAATTAAAAGGAACAACCACTGACACAATATGAATGAATCCCAAATGCATTATATGAAGTGAAAGAAGCTATACTCAACAGAAGACATTTACACTGTCTGATTCCATTTACACAGTATTCTGGAAAAGACTAAACTATAGAGGAGTAAGACAGGCCAGTCAGTAGTGGCTAAAGGGATGGAAGGGAGCTGACCAGAAAGGAGCATAGGAAAAAGTTGGTGGGTAATAGAAGTATTTCACATTTTTATTGGGGTGGTAGTGGCACAAATGAATTAATTTGTCAAAATTAACAGACCTATGTGGTTAAAAAAAAAATGAATTTTACTGTATGCAAATTATACCTTGCTTTTTAAAAAAAAAATTTTTTTTAAAGATTTTATTTATTTATTTGACAGACAGAGATCACAAGTAGGCAGAGAGGCAGGCAGAGAAAGAGAGGAAGAGAAGCAGGCTCCCTGCTGAGCAGAGAGCCCAATGCGGGGCTCGATCCCAGGAGCCTGAGATCATGCCCTGAGCCGAAGGCAGAGGCTTAACCCACTGAGCCACCCAGGCGCCCCGCTTTTTAAAAAATTTTAATTGAAAAGCACAGAAAGTTTATTTGACTGATTCCTTTGCCACTTCAAAAAAAACTCTTGAATTTATCTTAATTATCAGTATCTTTAATTAGACATTAATCAACTGCTGTAAGAAAAACACTTTTATATCCTCAGATCTACACTACTTCTTAGTTTTTCTTCTCATAAATTGGCAGCTTCATTATGTAATATTATAGTTAACTGATTATTTTTTATCTGTTTTTAGAAAAAGTACTGTTCCATGCTCTTTTGCACCTATATTTAAACTAATTAGTTGCTTGTGTGTGGTCTTGTATAATTAGTTTCTGGTTTACTACTGATTTCCTACTAACCTTTTTATAGCATTACTTCCTGATTTTTGCATTGTTCAGGTTGATCTTTAGGTTGCCTAGAGTAAATCTCTACTATTGTTTGAATGCTTGTATCTATCCCTCACCGCCCCCCCCAAATTCATATGTTGAAATTCTGACCCTCAAAGGTGATGGTATTAGCAGGCAGGGCCTTTGAAAGTGATTAGGTCTTGAGGGTGAAGCCCTCATGAAGAGGATTACTATCTTGTAAATGAGATCCCACAGAGCTCCCTAGCCAGTTCCACTATGGGAGGACAGGAGAAGTCTATGACCAGGAAGAAGGCCCTCATTTGACCATGCTAGTGCCCTATCTTAGACTTCCAGCCTCCAGAACTGTGAGCAGTAAATTTCTGCTATTTATAAGCAGTGTGTGGTATTTCATTACAGCTGCCCAAATGGACTAAGACAATCACTCCCCTAATAATTCATTTAATCTGAGCATATATGCAGGACTCTTTCTTGGCTCTTGTATCTGTGAATTAGTGTTGCCTTCAAGTTCAACTGAGTTTAGAATTCTTGAGTCAGACAACCTTTTGTTCAAAAGATTCAAGGACACAAAGAAGACCCAAGTAAACAGAAACATAGCAAGTTCCTGTAAGAAAGGTAGTAATATTAGGTCTCAACAAAGATCTCCATGCTCTAAATAAAAGGTATACTAAATTAAATTCCAATTAAAACTCCAATGGAATCTTAAGGATTTTGATACAGAAATGATAATGAAACTCATCTAGAAGAATGTATGAAAATAATTAAAGATATTTTGGAAAATGAAGAATTAACAAAAAGGAAACTTGCCCCCAATACTTTTTTTTAAAAAGCTACAAAGATAAAACTTAGGTGGTTACTTAGAATAGACATATCAGTTAGCAAAATTTTTGAAATCCAGAAATAGACACAAACATGGGAAAGTGATAAGTGATAAAATTGGCAATTTAAGCTATAGATAGGGTAGAAATTATTTAATAAATGTTGCCAAAATAAGCACGTTCCTGAGTAGAGAAAAGTTTGATGTGCACTCATAACATATATGAAAACAAATTTTAAATGGATTAGGGACTTAATAAAATAAAAATCATAAAAGTACTAAAAGAAAAATACAGAGCAATGTATTTATAACTCTGGAAAAAGGAAAGCCTTTCTTAGTTGATGGCCAGGTGAGATAGCAAAAAAAATTGCAGATTTAGTCAGAAAAGAAGGTAAGCTCCCATAGAACAAAAGACCATAATGACACGAAAAATGAATCACAAACAGGGAAAAAATTACAATATGCTGGTATGATCATATCAATAAAAGCAGAAAAAGCTTTTGATAAAATCCAGTAACCATTTGTGATACTATGATTTACAGTAAGAAATATGTATATTTGGTCTTCATTCTATTCATGACACAGAGCACGTAAAACTTTGAAATTTCTTGGGTGATAAGAGTATTAGAAGCATCTTTCATTCAATTACTGGCCTTTTTTTTAAAGATTTTATTTATTTATTTGACAGAGAGGGAGAGATCACAAGCAGGCAGAGAAGCAGGCAGAGAGAAAGGGGAAACAGGCTCCCTGCTAAGCAGAGAGCCCGATGCAGGGCTTGATCTCAGGACCCTGAGATCATGACCCGAGCTGAAGGCAGAGGCTTAACCCACTGAGCCACCCAGGTGCCCCTCAATTACTGGTTTGATCTTGACTTCTAACAAAGGGCTCCTGAAACCCTCACAATTTCTGGGTGATAGAAGTGCCATTTGTTCCAGTGAGGTAACTCTGGATGGGCCCCTGGCTAAGGGTTGGTCACTGGAAAGACACGTCATGATTAGAAGCTTGGCATTTTCAGTCCCAACTCCCCCACTGTCTTGAGAAGCGAGAAGGGCTAAAAGTGGAATTAATCACAGATCAAGGCCGCTCGGTAAGTCCTCCATAAAACTCCCAAAGAACTGAGTTTAGAGAGCTTCCAGGTTGGTGAACATGTGAACACAACCCTCTCTACATACCTTGCTTTATGCATCTCTTCCACCTGGCTGTACCTCAGTTACATCACTTTATAATAAATTGGTAATGCAATAAGTAACATGTTTCACTGAGTTGCATGAGCCACTCTAACAAATTAAACCCAAAGAAGAGGTCACAAGAACTTCTGATTTATATCCAGTCTTGCAACGGGCATTCTAAGTTGGAGGGGGTCACTGGAATCTCGGATTTGTAGCAGGACTATAAGAAACACAAGTAACAGCTTGAAACTGGTGCCTGAAGGTTTGGGGGGAAGTTTTATAGGACTGAGCCCTTAACCTGTAGAATCTGACACTATCTCCAGGAAGACAGTATCAGACTGAGTTGAATTGTAGGACACCCAACTGGTATCCAAAGCATTGGTTGTTGGTCCCCTACATACAGACACATACACATTCACATTGGAATTGGCACCAGAATCAACTGATCGTTCATGACAATACTCTCAGTCATCTGAGAATAGAGAGGATTTCCTCAATGTGTTAAGAAATAGCTACAAAAACCCTAAGTTAGCATCATACTCAATGGTAGGAAACAAGAAGCTTCCCCATTAAGATCAAGAACAAGTCAAGGATGTTCCTTCTCACCACTTCTTTTCAACATTAGACTGGAAGTCCTACATAATGTAGTAAAATAAGGACATAAAAGGTATATAAATTGAGAAGAAAGAAATAAAACTGTCCTTGTAAATGATATTTGCAGACATGCTCATCTCTACAGAAAATATTAAAGAATCCTTAAAAAAAATGAGATTAATATAAAAAATTCAATCACTTTCCTATATACCAGGAACCAACAAATGGAACTTGAAATTTAAAACAATATCATTTACATTAGCATCCCAAAAATGAAATATTAAGTATAAATCTAATAAATTATGTACAAGATTTATATAAGGAAAACCATAAAGCTCTGACAAATGGAATAGAAGAACTAAATAAATGGAAAGACATTCCATGTTCATGGATAGAAACTCAATATTATCAAGTTGTCAGTTTAACTTGATTCATCTACAGTCAATGCAATCCCATCAAAATCCCAGCAAGTTATTTTGTGTATATTAACAAACTGATTCTACAGATTATATGGAGAGGCAAAAGGCCCAGAATAGTCAAAACAATACTGAAGGAAAAAAACACAGTTGGAAGACTAATACTAGCCAGCTTCAAGACTTACTATAAAGCTACAGTCATCAAGACAGTGCAGTACTAACAAAATAATACATTGATGGAGAGAACAGAATAAAGCCCAGAAACAGACACACACAAATATATCTTTGTCAAAATACATCTTTATCTCTGACAAAGGTACAAAGGCAATACAATGGAGCAAAGATAGTCTTTTTTAACAAACGGTGCTAGAACTAGACAACCACATGCACAAGAAAAAAGAATTAAAAAGAAGAATTTAAACACAGACCTCATACTCTTCACAAAATTAACTCAAAATGTATCTTAGACCTCAGTGCAAAATGCAAAACTATATAACACCCAGAGGATAACACAGGTAGAAATCTAGATGACCATAGGTCTGTTCATAACTTTTTACATACAACACAAAAAGCACAATCTGTGGAAGAAAAACTGATAAGCTGTACTTAATTAAAATTAAAACTTCTGCTCTGCACAAGACCCTCTCAAGAGAATGAGAAGGTAAGTCACAAACTGGGAGAATCTATGGGCAAAAGACATGATTGACAAAAAGACTTATATCTCAAATATACAAAGAACCCAAAACTCAACAATAAGAAAAATAAACAACTCAATTAAAAAAGGGGTCAAAGATTTTCACAGACATCTCACCAAAAACAGATATTCATATGTAATTGACAAATGAGCATACAAAAAGATACTCATCATATGTCATTAGGGAACTACAAACTAAAACAACGAGATGCCACCATAGACCTATTAGAATAACCAGAATCCAACCATGACAGCACCAAATGTTGGTGAGAATGTGGAACAACAGGAACTTTCTTCCATAGGAACCTGATGGGAATGCAAAATGGTACAGCCAGTTTGGAAGAGAGTTTAGCAATCTGTTTAAAAATAAAAAATACTGGGGCACCTGGGTGGCTCAGTGGGTTAAAGCCTCTGCCTTCTGCTCAGGTCATGATCTCAGGGTCCTGGGATCGAGCCCCGCATCGGGCTCTCTGCTCGGTGGAGAGCCTGCTTCCTCCTCTCTCTGTCTCTCTCTCTCTCTGCCTGCCTCTCTGCCTGCATGTGATCTCTGTCAAATAAATAAATAAAATATTTAAAAAAAAATACTTTTATCCTATGATCTAGCAATCGCACTCTTTGGTAATTATTCATCAATTGAAAACTCATGTCCACACAAAAACATATACAGGGATGTTTACAGAAACTTTACTCGTAATTGCCCAAACTTGGAAACAACCAAGACATCCCTCAGTAGGTGAATGGATGAATAAACTGGAACATTCAGACAACAGAATATTATTCAGTGCTAAACAGAAATGAGCTATCAATCTACGGAAAGCCATGGAGGGACCTCAAATGCATATTGCTAAGTGAAAGAAGCCAATCTGAAAAAGCTACTTACTGTATGATATGACATTCTAGAAAAGGCACAACTACGAGGCTGTGAAAAGAGCAGTCATTGCCAGGGGTTGGAGGTAGGAGTTGTGAAGAGGTTAATAGGTGGAGCACAGTATTTTTAGGTCCTTTTTTTTTTTTTTTTTTTTTTGAGATTTTAAAAACGAAACTATTTGGCATGATACCATAATGACAGATACATATCATACATTTGTCCAAGCCCATAGACTATACAAAAACAAGAATGAACCCTACTGTTAACTGTGGACTTGGGGCAATTATGATGTGTCAATGTAAGTTCATCAATGGTAACAAATGTACCATCGTGCTGGGGGATGTTGATAATCCGGGAGTATATGCATGTGTGGACAAGGGATATATGAAAAATCTTTGTACCTTCCTTTCAATTTTGCTATGAAGCTAAAAATGTTCTTTTATAAGGAGTCTTTTAAAAAATTCCAACATACATGGCAATGACAGAAAGATGTATGCCATAAAATTTTACCAATCATGGTGAAAAATGAAGATTTTTACTCAAGAGAAAAATAAGCAAAGAACATGGGCCAAATATAAGAGAAATAGAAATGTCCAAAAATGCATAATATCTCCAACAAAAATAGTAGAATGAAAAAAAGTAGCAATCCATTTTTTTCCCAATCAGATTAGGAAATATTTTAAAATATGGCAATTCTCAAGGTTGGAAGAGTGTGGGAGACATATACTCTCAAACACTGCAAAGTAAGAATACCAAAGAGACATTTTTTGGGAAATGTCCCATTTCCATTTAGGAAATATGCAGTACATTTAAACAGACCTTTTTATTGAAGTAAAATAGACACACAATCACAGATATACAGTTTGATTAATTATTAAGAAAGGAACCTGTGGGAGTGCTTGGGTGGCTCAGTGGGTTAAGCCTCTGCCTTCAGCTTGGGTCATGATCTCAGGGTCCTGGGATTGAGCCCCACGTCGGGCTCTCTGCTCAGCAGGGAGCCTGCTTCCCCCTCTCCCTCTGCCTGCCTCTCTACCTACTTGTGATCTCTCTCTGTCAAATAAATAAATAAAATCTTAAAAAAGAAAAAAAGAAAGAAAGAAATGAACCTGTGTACATAACCATCTAGGTGAAGAAATGGAACATTAGGAGTGAGTACTCCAGAAGCTCCCTTCATGACCCTTCCCAATTTCCTTCTCAAATATAACCACTCTCCTAAAACTACAGGTTCCCCTGGTCTGTGGTTAAACAGTACACCAGAATCTGAATCATACACTGTATATACGCAATTCATTCATGTACTTGCTTTTACTAGTAGTTTGCTCTATTTAATGCTATTCAATGCTACATAGTATTCCATTTTGTGAATCTACGATTTATTCATCCATGCTGGATGGACATGTGGGTTATTGGCCCTTCAGTTACATGCTTCCATAAAATAAACACCCTTACACATGTCTTTCAGTATGCATATGTACTTGGTTCTATAGGATATTTACACAGGACTGAAAATGCTGAATCACATGGTATATGTATATTCAATTTTAGTAAATATCATCAAACAGCTTTAATAGTCGTCGTATCAAATTACACACCCAACCGAACAGTGAGTAAGAGTTCCATGTAGCTCCACATCCTAACCAACATTTGGTTTTAGAAAAGAAAGTCTAAAAAACAAAAAATCAATGATCAAATCATCCATATGTTGAAGCTTAAAAAAAAAAATAGCAAATTAAATCCAAAGGAAGAAGGAATAATAGAAAGAAGAGCAGAAATTAAATAAAACCAAAAATATGCATTCAATTAAAAGGACCAACAAAATCAGAAGTTGTTAGATATTAAAAACTAGTGTCAACAAATTTTTTTTTATTTTATTTATTTATTCGACAGACAGAGATCGCAAGTAGGCAGAGAGGCAGGCAGAGAGAGAGGAAGGGAAGCAGGCCCCCTGCTGAGCAGAGAGCCGGATGTGGGGCTCGATCCCAGGACCCGGGGATCATGACCTGAGCCAAAGGCAGAGGCTTTAACCCACTGAGCCACCCAGGCGCCCCTAGTGTCAACAAATTTGAAAACCTAGATGAAATGCAGAAATTCTTTCGAAAAATAGAACTTAACAAAACTGACAGAAGAAGATTTAGAAAATCTGAGCAGTTATATTAAAGAAACTGAATCATTAATACTTTTCCCCAAACAAAACTCAAAGCACACATGGCTTCCCTGGTAAGTTCTATGTAACCAATAAGGAAAAATATCACCAATCATACAGAGAGAAAAAGAATTCACAACTCTTTTTATGCATGAACATTAGAAATGT
This sequence comes from Enhydra lutris kenyoni, assembly GCF_002288905.1. Lineage (NCBI taxonomy): Eukaryota > Metazoa > Chordata > Mammalia > Carnivora > Mustelidae > Enhydra > Enhydra lutris. The sequence goes on from NW_019154087.1 coordinate 82,466,489, forward strand.
ACATAAATTCTGACATAGCACTTACAGGAGTTTACTCTATGATGTATTTATTTAAGTGCACAAAGAAAAATGTACAGGAGTAATCACTATGGGATTGTTCATTGTTAATGCCTAAATTCTGTCCCCTCCCCAAATTTATATGTTTAAGTCCTAACTCCCAGAACCTCGGAATTTGACCATATTTGGAGATAAAAACGCCCTTACAGAAGTGATCAAGTTAAAATGAGGTCCTTAGAGTGAGCCCTAACCCATGATGACTAGGATCCTTACAAGAAGAGAAAATATGGACAAACATGCATAGAGGGGAGATAATGTAAAGACACAGAGAAGAGAAGCCTGGGTGGCTGCCTTCCGCTCACGTCATGATCCCTGGGTCTTGGGATCAGCCCCGCATCAGGCTACCTACTCATCAGGGAGCCTGCTTCTCCCTCTGCCTGCTGCTCCCCCTGCCTGTGCTTGCTCGCTCTGACAAATGAATAAATAACTCTCTACAAAAGAAAAGACAAGACAAGACACAGGGAGAAGCAGGCCATGTACAAGCCAAGGCCTGAAACACAGCCTTCCCTCACAGTCCTCCAAAGGAACCAATGTTGCCGACACCTTGATCTCAAACTTCTAGGCTCCAGAACTGTGAGACAATACATTTCTGCTGTTTAAACCACCACCCAGTCTTTGGTACTTTGCTGTGACCACCCTAGAAAATTAATACATTCATAAAAGTAAAAGGGCAAGAAATAATACATCATTTGAGGTTTTTTTTTAATTTATTTTTAAGTAATCTCTATACATAACATGGGACTCAAACTCACAACCCTGATCAAGAGTCACACAGTCTACTACCTGAGCCAACCAGGCACCCCAATCAATGTATCTACCAGAAAAAAATTGTTTAAATAAATTAGAGTACATCCATACTGCGCAATACCACAGAGTCTATATGAAAAGTGAAGTATGAATATGCATGGGTATCGAACTAGAGTTTTTTTTTTTTTTTTAAGGTTTTATTTATTTGAGAGACAGAGAGAGAGAGAGTGAGCATGTGCTTGAGCAGGGAAAAGGACAGAGAGAGAGGGAGAAGCAGATTCCCTTCTGAGCAGGGAGCAGGACTCAGGGCTCCATCCCAGGACCCAGAGATCATGACCTGAGCCGAAGGCAGACGCTTAATCCACTGAGCCACCCAGGTGCCCTGTACTAGAGTTATTAATAAAATGTCCATAATTTTTCCTTACAAGAGTATACTGTTATACCTACCTATCTGTGATGTCCCATTTTTGTTAAATAAGTCAATGTGTGTTTCAAAAGCAGAGAAAATGTCTGCAAGTTCACACAATAAACTGTTAACGTGTTCAAGAGATAAGAGACGGCATTATCTAGTGCTTTATGGTTTGGTTGAAAATGATGAGCACTGGGGGCACCTGGGTGGCTCAGTGGGTTAAAGCCTCTGCCTTCGGCTCAGGTCATGATCTCAAGGTCTTGGGATTGAGCCCCACATTGGGCTCTCTGCTCCACAGGGAGCCAGCTTCCTCCTCTCTCTCTCTGCCTGCCTCTCTGGCTGCTTGTGATCTCTGTCAAATGAATAAAAAAAAAGAAAGAAAATGATGAGCATATATAGTTTTCTTAATCATAAAGAACAACTGGAAGTCTACAAACACATACGACATACACCAGATTATATGTAATAAACAGATCAGAATCACAATGGACTTTAAGAAAACTGAATAAAATGGTTTAAAAGTTTATAAGAATGAAAAGATATCTCAGAACTGATAACTTTTTGAAAAGGGATTTTTCTTTCAACCCATTAAAACTATCTATAAAGTTTCTATATACTCAAAGCAGTTCAGCACTGACACAAAAATAGAAAAATAAATCCATGGTATCAAATAGCCTAGAAAAATATGCAAATACAGATGATAACATCATTTTAATTTAGTGAGGAAAAATGATCTAATAAATGGTGCTGGCTATTCACCTGAAGGAAAACAAAATTTGACTCCCTCTCCTATCCCATATACAAATAGAGATAAGGAGCTGGTACACTTAGAAAGCATACTCAACTTCACATCTACAAGTCTGAAAAATACTAGCAAACTTATCCACTAGGAGACTACAGAATCTGGTACTAAGAGGGGGGTCAGCAGGTTCACATCTCATAAAGTACTGGTATGAACATGAACCACTATAAATTTTTTGGAAAATAACCTGACAATATTCTTGACCTAGCAATTATTTTTGGAAACCAGCAGGAATAAGAGCATTAGCATATAAGGAAATACAAATAGAGGTGTTTATTTCAGCACTGTTTGTAGTGGTAACCAAACTGGAAATAACCAGAAGGTTCAGAAAAAGGAAACATTAAATAAATCATCAGACACATACCCTATGAATAATGAGTCATTTTTGAAAGATCTGTGAATCACATCTATATTCAATGACCTGGATATTTGCCCATCATATGCTGTTAATGGATTAAAAAGGAAGAAAAAAAAGCAAGCTGTTGAGTAATATTTGCAATATGATCCCCCTATTTTTTTTTAAATAAACAGGAAGCAAAAATTAGCTTATCTGGCTTATATGAACACTGAGATGGGTGTTGATGACACAACTTATTTTACTTTTCAAAAAAATGTTTAACTATGGTAAAACACACATAACATTAAATTTACCACTTTAATTATTTAAATACCTTCACACTGCTATGCAACCCCCAGAATTTTTTCATCTTGCAAAACCGAAACTCTTTACTCATTAAACAATAACTCCCCATTTCCCCTTACCTGCTAGCACCTGGTAACTACCACTGTAATTTCTGTTTCTATGATTTTTTTTAAAGATTTATTTATTTGAGAGAGAGAGAGGGGGAGCAATACCATGAGTAGGAGGGGCAGAATGGAGGGAGAAAGAATCCCAAGCAGACTCTGTACTGAACGTGGAGCCCCATGTAGGGCTTGATCCCATGAACCTGAGATCACGACCACAGCCAAAACCAAGAGTAAGGTGCTCAAGTGACTGCACCACCCAGGCGCCTCTCTGTTTCTAAGAATTTGACTACTCTAGGGACCTCATATATAAAAGGAACCCCACAGCATTTGTCTTTTTGTGACCAGCTTACTTCGTTCAGTATAATGTCCTTAGGTTTATCTATGTTGTAGTATATGTCAGAATTTCACTCTTTTTTAAAGGCTGAATAATATTCATCCTATGTATATACCACAATTTTATCCACTCATCCATCGATGGACACCTGGGTTCCTTTCACCTTTTGGCTACTGTGCGCAATGCTGATATGAACACAAACATACCCTTTTCTCCTAGAGACTCTTTTTTTTTTTTTTTTTTAGATTTATTTGAGAGAGAGACAGAAAAAGTACATGGGGGCAGAGAACAGAGGGAGAGAGAAAATTTCAAGCAGACTTGTGCTGAGCAGGGAGCCCCAAGTAGGGTTTGATCTCATAACCCTGAGATCATGACCAAGCTGACATCAAGAACTGGATGTTTAACTGACTGAACCACCCAGGTGCCCCTAGAGACACTGCTTTTAGTTCTCTGTGGTCTTACCCAAAAGTGGAATTGCCGAATCATATGGGTAATTCTCTTTTTAATTTTAGAGGAACAATGATACTGTTTTTCATAGTGGCTGCACCATTTTACATTCCCACAACAAGGTATAAGGGTTCTAATTGTTCCATATGCCTGCCAATATTATTATTTTTTTTATAGCAGCAATCTTAATGGGTATAAGGTGATACATCAGTTTGTTTTGATTTGTATCTCTCTAATGATCAGTGATGTTGAACATCTTTTCATGGGCTTATTGGCCATTTGTACACATTTCTGGAGAAATATCTATTCAAATCCTTTGTGTATTTTTAAATTGAACTATTTGGGGTTTTTTTTCACTGTTAAGTTGTAGGACTATCTGAGAAGGGTCCCAGGGGGGCCTAGTGTGGGGGTGGAGGCAATGAAGTCAGTAACTTTTTCTTTATTCGTCTCTGTATTATTTAGTTTGTTATGAAACACACAGATGCCTTTCAGATTATTTTTATATTTAATGAATTATAGGAAAGTAAGATGAATCTGTGTCCCATTGTCAAAAGGGGCCTCATGCCAACCCCTGCAAATTCTTGCCCATCTAACTGTTTTACTTATGGATACAAAAAATGCCAATAATATTTATCATGGGGTAAAAAAGATACGTTTGTTAATAGAGATATTATAAAAAAAGAACTCAAGAATATGATATAAATGGAGAAAGCTTAAAAATGCTTAAGATAAAATTGCCTCATTCATTCATACAACATATCAAGTACAACTTGGTCTTGTTCTAGTTGCTGCAGACAGAGCAGGAAACAAAACAGAAAATGTCAGAAAGCGATAAGTGCTATAAAAAGTAATGCTGGGTAAGCAAGGGTGGGGTAATACTCAGATAGGATAATCAGAGAAACTCTCTCTTATGATGAGTCTCAGCTGTAACAGGCCACAAATGTCCACGCATCACCCATGAAGTACAGCATTTCCCTACTTAACAGAAATTGAATTGTTTAAAGATTGTGAGAAATCTAAATAATCACCTACCAAAACAGCCCAAAATCCATCTTAATATGTAAGTGTGCATTTATAATATTTTCTAAAAAGAAGTCCCTTGTCATGGAAGGAATATTGGTGCCCCTCCCCAAATTCATATACTGAAGCCCTGATCCTCAACGTGATGGTATTCAGAGATGGGGTTCTGAGAGGCAATCGGGTTTAGATGAGGTCATGGCGATGGGGCTGCCATGATGGGATTCTTATCCTTACAAGAGGAGGAAGAACCAGACCTCTCCACTCCTCCCTTAACCACGTAAGGACACAAAAGGAGGCCAACTACAAGCCCGGAAGATGGTCCTCACTGGAACCCAACCACGCTGGTACCCTGACCTCAGAACTTCCAACTTCCAGAACTGTGACGAACAAATGACTATTGTTTCATCCACCCAATCTACGGTGTTTTGTTAGAACACTCCAAGCAGACCAAGACATTACTTCTCTTGACAACAGCAATCCAGTCTTACCATTCATTCTCATTTCACTTTTTATGCTTCATTAAAAGTCCTTCACGTAGTCACTTTTTTTTTTTTTTTTTTTTTTTTTGGGGATCATAAAATCTTTCAACACATGTACCCTGTTTAGAGGATGAGGACCCAGCATGCATATTTCCCAAATCTCGACCCTTGGGTAAACCACCAGGCCCCCATAAGGATGGAAGAATCAGCTGCTCAGTTCCAGAGCTTTCAATAGAAATGCTCAGAAATGACCAGAGCAAAGGGCCCAGAGCAGGAGTCTGGGTGGACTACACTCACAGATGGTGAGAGGGAATCAGGGGACGAGGTCACACAGCATATTGTTTGCTAGGCAGGTAGCTGTCACTGACACCAAGGCTGGAAGATATTTTTTGGCAAATTTCCTCAAACACTCCAACCCTCCTGCAGATGGGAAGTCTGCTTATAGTAAAGAAATACTGATGTCCCAAGGCCTTTATGAAAATTCTTTAGCTGACTGTGCTCTGTGCTTTCTAGTAAGAAGTGAGAGCGTTCTGGGTTTCATCAGGAGCCTCTGCTGAAAGGTAGGAACAGGTGGAACAACAAGAGATGAGATAGAAAGGCATGAATTCTCATGATCTCTACCTTGGTGTGGTAATGCAACAATAATTAAGATTCCTGGTCTTCATCCTATCTGATTAGTGGGGGGAAAAAAACGAATTTACAGAGATCTTCTTACTTACTCTCGGGGAAGTTCTGTGAAACAGCTAGGGTTTGGACATATCATTCTTTTAGTTGTATTTGAGAAAATAAAGGAGTGTATGAATCAGGGGAGATTCAGGCCCCCTGTCTCCTAAGAGTTATCATATCCATCCATCCAGAAGTGAACATGATATGACCCACCGAATTGTATTTCCCTTTGTTTTAAAAATAGCGCTTGGGAACTATTCATAAGTGATAAGGCAGAGGTCCTCAAGGGTATGGTCTGCCTTTCCGATCCCTTTGAAATAATATCAGTATTATTAAAAGAAAGAAAAATCTACAACCACCTGAGAAACCAAACTAAAGCACTATCCCCGTGCCAGGGCTTTTGAGAGTCGTCCTACCCTGCAATGTGGACTTGGGCAGCATGAAGACATGGACACCCACTCATAATTGCTCCCTGAAAGAAAACAGTGGCCCTGCAAACAGCAAAGATCTTAACAAAAGCCAGCACTCCTTGCTAACATGGAGGGATGAGGGCATTTCTTCACTCCCAAATGGCCTGGAGATAAGTTCAGGGAAACAGGAGCACAGGGTAGCCCTGGGGATGGCAAGCTGATAGCATCCCCATAACTCTGCAGCCGGTGGGTCTGGACAGGAATCCCAGCTCCACCAACTACTAGTTACCAAACTTCCCTAAACCTCCATTTTGTCCTCTACCGAAATGCCTAGTAATTGCAACTTTTGCACAGGATTGCTGTGAGGATTAAATGAAATGGAAATGTAAAATGCTTAGAACAGTCCCTGCAAGTGTTCACCTAGAGATGACGATGGTGATGGTGACGGTGAAGGATATGATGATGATGGTGATGGATACTGATGATGATAATAATGGCAGTGATAGGATGGTGACGGTGAATGATGGCGATGACGAGGGTGATGGTGATCATGGTGATGATGACAATGATTAGTGGTGGAACTGGGATTTAAGATTTGGCAAAATACAGCTAAAGCTTTTGAAAAGCTTCACTTTATTGTCTTCTTCCCATTTGATCCAGTAATTTCACTTATTAGAAATACAGAGAAATAGACAAGAGAATTTAAACACAAAATTTAGTTGTGTTTGGAAAAATAGCAAACTAAATACCTAAATACAGTGTAGATTTTGGAAAATAATGTGTAGAAATAATGCAATATAGATAGATTGACCATGATTATAGAGAGACTGGAGAAGCAGGTTGTCCACTGCGGAAGTCTGAGAAGCTGGATAAATGAATGACATCCCAGCCCCCATATGCTTCCGGATGGCAACCCTTCTCTACCCAACAGGAGACAGGAAGTTTATCCTCTGTAAAACTTGAATGACAGGGACATCAGGCAAGGGAGAGGGGCTGGAGTGAGACAGACAAAGAGGGTTACATATGAAGTTGTGCTGATAACCCCAGACCTCTTCTCCTAATGATGTCCAAAAACAAAATCTTTTCTGGGAAAATATGAACTGCCCTGTCCAAAGAAAAATCTGTAGATGAAGGCACGTGAAGGTCTTAAAGGAAAGGAAAGGATAAGAGGAGGGAGAGAGAGAGAAAAAAAAAAAAAAAGAAAGAGAAAAAGAAAAAGAAAAGGAAAAAGAAAAAGAAAGGAGAGAAAGAAAAGGAAAGAGCCAGTTCAGAGTTTCTCATTTGTATATATGGATAATCGGTCAAGAATCAGCAAACAATTGGGGAAGCGTCTCCAAAATGAAAAGTCCTGCACTGAAAAGAAAAGAGACAAAAATAAGAGCAGAAGAAAAGAAAAAGAATCTAGCAGAAAGAAACATAGTGCAAGTATCAGAAGTACAGCCTTATGACAGAAAGAAATGGAAAGACATTCCATGTTCATGGATTGGAAGAACAAATATTGTTAAAATGTCTATACTACATGGGGTGCCTGGTGGCTCAGTGGGTTAAGTGTCTGCCTCTGGCTCAGGTCATGACCCCATATACTCCCAGGATTGAGTCCCACATCGAACTCCCTGCTCAGTGCAGAGTCTGCTTCTCTCTCCACTCCTCACCCTACTCTCGTGCTAGGTCTCTAACAAAAAAGTAAAATCTTTTCAAAAAATGTCTATAGTATCCAAAGCAATCTACAGATTTAATGCAATCTCTATCAAAATACCAACACCATTTTTTACAGAACTAGAATAAACAATCTTAAAATTTATATGGAACCACAAAGATCCTAGCTACCCAAAGCAATTTTGAAAAAGAAAAACAAAACTGGAGGCATCACAATTTCTGATTTCAAGCCATATTACAAAGCTGTAGCAATCTAAGACAGCATGGTACTGGGACAAAAACAGACACACAGATCAGTGGAACAGAGTAGAAAACCCAAAAATAAACCCACAATTATTTGGTCAATTAGTTCTTGACAAGGCAGGAAAAAATATCCAATGGGAAAAAGTCTCTTCAACAAATGATATTGGGGAAACAGGACAGCAACACGCAGAAAAATGAAACTGGACCAGTTTCTTACACCATACACAAATAAAAACTCAAAATGAATTAAAGACCTAAATGTGAGACCTGAAACCATAAAAATCATAGAACAGAGCACAATCATAACTCTGACATTGGTCACAACAACATTTTTCTAGATATGTCTCCTGAGGCAAGAGAAATAAAAGCAAAAATAATTTACTGAGACTAAGTCACAATAAAAAGCTTTTACACAGGGTGCCCGGGTGGCTCAGTGGGTTAAAGCCTCTGCCTTCGGCTTGGGTCATGATCTCGGGGTCCTGGGATCGAGTCCCGCATCGGGCTCTCTGCTCAGTGGGGAGCCTGCTTCCCCCTCTCTCTCTGCCTGCCTCTCTGCCTACTTGTGCTCTCTGTCTGTCAAATAAGTAAAATCTTTAAAGAAAAAAAAAAAAAGCTTCTACACAGTGAAGGAAACAATTAACAAAACTAAAAGTCAACCTATAGAAGGGGAGAAGATATTTGCAAATGACATATCCAATGAATAATCAGTATCTAAAATACTTATGTAAAACTTATGTAACTCAACACCCAAAAAACAAATAATCCAATTAAAAATGGGCAGAAGACATGAACAGACATTTCTCTAAAAGAGACAACCAGATGGCCAAGAGACACAAGAAAAGATGCTCGACATCACTCATCATCAGGGAAATGCAAATTAAAACCACAATGAGATACCACCTCACACCTGTCAGAATAGCTAAAATCAAAAACACAAAAAACAAGTGTTGGTGAGGATGTGGAGAAAGGGGAACCCTCTTGCACACTTGATGGGAATGCAAACTGGTGCAGCCACTCTGGAAAACAGTATGGAGTTTTCTCAAAAAGTTAAGAATAAAACTACACTATAATCCAGTAAGCCAGCACTACTGGGCATTTACCCCCAAAATGCAAAAAACAATAATTCAAAGGAATACATGCACCCTATGTTTATAGCAGCATTATTTACAACAGCCAAATTATGGAAGCAGTCCATGTGTTCACTGATAGATGAATGGATAAAGAAAAGGTGGTATACATATAAATGTGGTGTGTATACATAATTTTTCAGCCATAAAAAAATGAAATTCTGCCATTTGCAATGCCTAGAACTAGAGTATAACGCTAAGTAAAATAAGAGAAAGACAAAAACCATATGATTTCACTCATAAATTAATTTTGTTTTTTTTTTTTAAGAGAAAGAGAGTCTGAGCAGAGGAAAGTGACAAGCAGGAGAGGTAGAGAGAGAATTCCAAGCAAGCAGAACACCCAGTGTGTAGTCTGATACGGGGCTGGATCCACAACCCTGAGATCACAACCTGAGCTGAAATCAAGAGCCGGACAACTAATCGACTGAGCCACCCAGGTGCCCCACTCATTTGTGGAATTTAAGAAACAAACAAAAAAAAGCAAAAGAAAAAGAGAAAGAGAGAAACCAAGAAACAGACTCTTAACTACAGAAAAAAGACTGACAGTTACCAGAGGGGAGGTGAGTGGGGTGATGGGTGAAATAGGAAATGGGGATTAAGGAGGGCACTTGTGATGAGCACCAGGTGTTGTATGGAAGTGCTGAAGCACTATACTGTACACCTGAAGCTAATATAACACTGTATGTTAACTATATTGGAATTAAAACAAATTATAAGTAAAATTTTGTATTTCAAAAAAAAAGTAAAGTCTCAGTTGCTACAGTGGCCTGTAAGATTGAAAGTCCAATGTTTGAGAGGTATTACTAACGCATTACACCAAAATTTCCTATTTGGTGAAACCAGAGGTATTGAAAGGGATTTCAGAAGAAATAGTTTCCTCACCATATGATTCAATGGTTAATTAATGCCATGTACTGGACCATCTAAAATTATCTTCTTGCTCTTTGAAATCATAGACATGGCTCCCTTCCCACAAGTAATGGCCTGGGCAGTAACATTCCCTCATAGCCAACCTTGAGCCATTGTCCTCCACCAACATGTCCCAACCAAGAGCTCAAGCTTGACTTCTGCATTCAGGGTAACTGGGATAAAAGTACTAGATTGACATGCCTGACATCTGGCATAGTCAACGTTCCTATCAGTTGACACTGAAAGAAGAACCCAAAACTCTCAAACAAGCTAATTCCACTAATCAGGACAAGTCCCACAAGTTTTAAGTTCAGAAAGCAGTTGGTGATTCAAACACCCCATTTAAATTGCTTCTTTTTAAGATGCCCGTTATTTAGGTGTCCAAAGATAATCAATATAATTACTCATTAAAACACAAAATAGTTCTTAAATCCCCTCCCAATTATCACATGAATATTGTGTGTGTGTGTGTGTGTGTGTGTGTGTGTGTGTGTGTGTGTAGTATAGTGTTTCCAGAGTTTGAAAAGATTAAGAAAAACCTAAGATTTGTTATTTCTAATTATTTAATATAGAGATCACATAAACTTTTACTCTATCCAAGTTGGGGGAAGCGCTACCAAAGTTAATAGTGGTCACTTTCTATTAGTAAATTCTTCAATAATAAAACGACACTGCTTTGATAGATGGTCTTTTTTAAGGTCTTGGGGGCCCAGAAGCACAGAGAAACAATTCCTGCCCTCTGATAAAGTTCCGTATCTCTCTCTCGGATGTCTGTGAATCCAAGACACACACAGAAAAACCTCCCCACACCCACCCCTGCCTCACACACATTGAGTGTTTTGTTCAAAGGTGCTCTATTCCCACAGAATATGCTGACTGCCATGTCACTAGCCGGTGCATGGTTTAACGCTGAAATCAAACTGGTCACCCAATTCCCCCTATGCTTTTGAAACAGACACAAAGAGCCAGCTGAACCATTGTTAGGGCATTCCCAGGTCTGAAGAACCATATCCCAGTGGTGGAGAGAATGACTCCATCAGAGACACAGAGCCCAGGAAGTCCCGCTGAATGACGTGCACATTTTCCCATAACCCCGCTCGCAGATCATGCCACTTCCTTCCAAAGAGTCGTCTGCTGGCAGAAATATGTCCAGCCAGAGTTATAGTATGCCTTTTACTCTAGTCACCAGCTTGCTGTTGGTAAGAGCAAATTTGGAGTTGGCCAGTGGGGGAGTAAAAACAAGATGGGGTAGGAACACTGATGTAAGACGTCCCATTCTGGTCCTCTGTGCTGTGTCCTTACCTCAGCCCACAGGCCTGGGACAGATGGGGCCTCTCCCATATGTTATAACCCAATGTCCCATTCATCTCTGTCCCCCTCACATTTACACAGGGCATAGCTTTGGAAGGATAACCCTCACCCAGTGTGCACTGAACCCATCCAACCTACTTCCACGCAAGAAAAGAGGAACAAGGGACAGGCATTTGAGGTGGGCTGTCAGACCACAGTGAACCATCTCAGCCACGGAGCCCTGAGACAGGGCAGGTGAGTCAGCGGCGGGAGCCGGAGGTGGGGGCATCGACAGTGGCGGGGGCCAGAGGCGGGGGCATGAGGGCTTTCCTTGGGACCCCTAAAGCCAGAATCACTGTGCGAAATGAGAGGTACCAGCCGTGACTGTCATACCTGAGACTGAAGAGACAAACACGGGACTGAAGTCCAGAACTACTCGATCTGATGTAACCTACGTTCAGGTGTGAAAGGCCACTTCTCCTTTATCAGAGGTGCTCAGAAACGGTCTGTCCCACTCGCACCCCCAGATTACTTAACCCTAAACCACTTCCCGCTCACAGGCCAGATATGCTGTCCCAGCTCATCCTGCTACGCTCCCCGCTCCCCACCCCCACCGTCCACCAAACTTGCGGGGAGCATGAGCCGACTAGCTAAGGTTAAAATTAAAAGAGGAACAAGCCATGTGAAGGGAAGAATTAGTTCTCTAAAAGCAGAGAGGCAGGTGGGGGAGCAAAGAGAACCCTGCTGGCAGGTTTGCTACGGATGCATCAACCCGCCCCCTCCTCCGAATGTCCTAAAAGGGGGCTCCTTCACCGGGTCGTGGTAAGAAGCGGGACACTTCCCAGGCCCACTGCAGTCACCTTCACGAATACGTGTGTTTATGATGTCAGGATCAGAATGAGTGCAATGCTAGATATGCATCTGATTTGTGTTATTACTTCTCCTTGCGAGGAGGGGGGAAGTATTTGCAAAGAAAGTTGATTCCTCCCAGAAGGCTACTGAGCCTCCAGTTCTCAGTAGGCCCTGATGTAGCCTGAGGACAGCCCAGAAGAGGGTAAAAACCGAGCTCTGCCGCCCGGGTCTCCAGCACCTCACATCATGAAAGCCTTCAGAAGAGAGGTGCTACCCATGCGCCCCACCACGTAAAAGCTCCAGCGGTTTTCCCAGCCAGAAGCGGGAGAAACCTGGCATCATCAGCTCTGTTTGCCACCGTTGTGCACTTCTCCGGGGGCCCCAGACACGTGTGTGAAACAAGTACGTAGAGGTGAGCAGAGCTCTCTGAAGGGGCCAGTTGCCCCAGGGAAGTTGCTGTAACACACCCGGGCTTCCCATACTGCCGTTTCATTTCAGGCAGGAAACAGAGAGGCCCCCTCCACCTCTTCGGTCTGGACCCAATCCACAGGAAACCTCTCTCTTGATTAGACTCCCACTGAGCCCAGGGTTCAGCTTTCCATCCTTCATTCCAACCCACACACTCTGCCACTCCACCGAGAAGAGAGTCAGGGGCCTTTTCAAACGGACTCGCCCACCCACAAGCACTGTGGGCAAGCTACAAAGCTCATGCTAAGAATTAACCGTGCCTTTTTCTTGGAACTGAGAAACTGGCCTTTGAACCACAAGGGAATATTCTCTAAAAAGCAGATTAATCCTCATTGAGTTTTGGCAGTCAAGATTCAGGGGTCAATTAAACAGAGCCAAGAACTAATGCCTTAATCTGTTTCCTGAGCGTTCACATGCAAAGCCTGAAGAAGTAGGATTCGGTCAGCCCCAGAATTCCGGGTACTGCTGGAAATCACACCAGCCTTCTACAACCTTCCTTTTCCAAGGTTATCCTGCAGTCCAGCAGAAGGGGTTCCAACCCTATCACTTACAAGCCCCAACATAAGCAAAACCATTCAGACGCTCACTACTGTGAATGAATTGGTCACAGTCACATGACACATCTGGATGTTTCCTTTTAAAACAGACTTTCCAGCTGAAATGGGATCCAGATGTTGTAAGCAGATGTGTATTTAGTTCCCTTCCTAGGGGGTACTTCTGTAACGAAAACTCAACTTATTGTGACTTTTATGTGTACTTCTTACTTCTGCTACATAGAATACATGCTCCTCCAGGCCGTGGCTATGGCATCCTCGCCCACTGCACGGAGCACCATGCTTGGACCACAGGAGGTCATTAAAAAGCTGGTCCAATCAACGAAGCAATACATGTATACGATGAAAGTTTCAATGAATCAGATTAAGCACCAATCAAAGTCAGGAACAAAGTGTTTCCTGTGTCAGGTTATACAGATGGATTTGGATTTGGAAAATCCTGATCCCCTTGTTAACTATGACTATTCATCAAGCTAACAGCCAGATTCTTTATTTTTCATAAGAGCTGGTGATTTCCATTTGAATGGTTCTTTACATGGAAGCTTAACGAGAAAATTTTTCTTAGATGATCAACCGTAGAAAACATTAGCCATTCTTTACGACCCAATTCAAGTGGTCGTATTTCCTGAGCACCTACCATGTGCCAGACCCCGTCTGGAAAGCTCTCAGGCACTTACCCACTTTGTTCTTACGACCCTCTGTAGTAGGTTCTGCTATCGTCCCCACTGCAGAGGTGAGGAAACTGGCTTAGTTGTTCCCTGGGCCTCCCTGACCTCTCCAAAGCAAAGGATGCACTTCTGCTTCTGGAACCCCACTTGGCACATTTTGTGCTTCTCCTACGAGACATACTGCACACTCCCCTGTACAAGCAGTAACTCAAGCATCGTCCCGTCCCCTTTGGTCCACTGGCAGCTTCCTGGAGATGGGGCTACCTTATTCCCGTGGTACTGCCAAGGCAGACGCAGCAACTGCTTATCAGGGTCCCCTGGGCAGTTTTTCAGACAAAACACAGCAGAGGCCTGGGCCTTACACCCTGGAGGTTCTGGGTGTTGGCTGGTGCTCTAGAACCTTTAGCCTCAGAAGGCTGTTGGGGTGCTGTTGACACACACCAGGTTTGAGGACCACTGTCTTACTTGACCAGCTCACTGCTTTGCACGATGTGTATAATGAACAAAACTTAGCAGTGAATGAATGGTTTGATGAGTATCCATTATTATGAGATGTCAGTTAAGATACATACAACTGTTTTTCAAGTAGACACAGAACTACCTCCATCCACACTTTGCCAACCCCTCTACTTACCTCCCACTCTTCCCTCCCTGTTCCTTTCCCTCATTCAACTTCCAGCCTTGCTGGCCTTCCTTACTGCTCAACTGTGCCAAGCCTTCTACCCAGAATACTCCTACCTTAGATTTGCATACCTCGCTCCTTTTCTTCAGATCTCTCCCAAATGTCACCTCCTCAGAGAAGTGACCTCTGATGGCTAAGTCAACCACAGCACCCTCCCCTATCACTCACCATGGTGTTACAATCCTTTACCAATATTCTCAGCCCTTAGCATTAACTGCCATTATATTGTATATACTTCAAATTTGCTGTCTGTTTCTTCCTGCTTAGAACACACACTCCAGGAGGTAATGGATTCTTGGAATGAAACCGACAGGCCTCCCGGCTGTTTAAGCCTCTGTCTGCCGAGTTTCAGAGGAGTCTTACCTCTCATTTGACAGAAAGAAGGGCCTAGCTGACTTCCCAACTTTCCTTCCAGGATCCCAAGTCTTGGAAAAATGAAATTTTACAAATAGAAAAGGCTCAGACATCATGTAATGCAGGGGTTCTTCTTAATCTGGGGTCCGTGAGTCCCTGAAGATTTCTAAACTTCCTGAAACTGTATGTGAAATTTTGTCTGTACGCAATATGCACAATTTTCTTGTGGCAAGAATCCATGGCTCTCATTAGGGTCTCGAAGGAGTTTTATTTCTCAAACAAAAAGTTAAAATTCTCTTGGCAAAATCCTTTATTATGGATGAGGAGCTGGAGGCCCCCAAAGAGGCAGCTTAAGGGCCAAACAGCTGGTCAGTAACGGAGCTGTGAGCAGAGTACACATCTGTTGATCCCCAAGCAGTCCCTTTAGCCCCTCCCCCCATGTCTCCTAGAAAGAGAGGACCCTCCCCTCAAGACAATGCCAGATTGCCACCCTGGACCCTGGGCTCTGGGATTAGCTACTTCATTGTGTGTATGACTAAGGCCTGGGCAAAAATAGGGCACCACGCTCTCCCTCTTGCTCTCAATTGAATTATTCACCAATTTGCGAGTAGAGAGAACATCAGAGGGGTGAAGGCTCAAATTTGCCCTAAGCCTCTTTCAAACGGCATTTCATACCAAGGCAGGAACAGGGCATCTTCACGTACCCTCGCTCACCAGATGCCCTCCACAAATAAAGAACTTCTTTTTCTCCCGACTGCCAATGGCTCCGATTTTCTCATCATTTCCTATGGTGGCAAGTGCCAACAAAATATCGCCCCCAACACATGTCCTACTGGCTATTCTTCCAACGTCATGGATTCCAAACCAGCCCTGCTGGAACGAAAACCAATATTCACAAACCATTAGGAGGCGTGCAGAGAAATCAAGGACGGGGCATACTTGACCTTCAATCAAAAGCACATGATCTGTCCTCTCCTCCGACTATCTGTGCTCACAGAAAGCTCTGCAAGGAACTCTGAGGTCCCAAATCAACCTTTTCAGTCAGGCCGTCCCATTGTAAGGAACAGAGACCCACCCAAGTTGCATCAGGAAATGGGATGTTCTGGACCCGGAAATGGAAACTGCTGAGAACCAGGAGGGCTCTGGGACCTGGGTGAACCCCACTACCCCCGACCCCAGAGGCTGTAGGGCTGCTCTCCACAGCTGCTCCCTTCTGTCAGCTTTCTCCATTTCCATCTGGTTTTCCTGTTTCTCTTTTTTCTTTAAGTGCAGTTGACACACAGTGTTAACATTAGTTTCAGGTGTCCAACATCGAGATGGCACAAATCTCTACACCATGCTGTGTTCGCCCCAGGTGCAGCTACCATCTGTCCCGTTACATCGTTATCATAATATCATTGGCTATATTCCCTATGTTGTGCCTTTTATTCCCATGACTTACTCATTCCATCGCTGGAGGCCTGCATCTCCTACTCCCCTTCACCCATTTTGTCCCTCCCCCACCCCCTCCCCTCTTGCAACCACCAGTTTGTTCCCTGTATTTATAGGTCTGATTCTGCTGTTTGTTTACTCATTTGTTTTCTGCAATGCCACGTGACTGAAATCATATCGTATTTGTCCTTCTCTGACTTATTTCACTTAGCGTAACACCCTTTACCTCCATCCTCCATATGGTCTTTCCATTTGTATTTGGCCTCTGTGTGACTTCAGTTAGCCAAGGACACAGCTCTCTCAAATCGCATCCTTTCTAGCTTTTGCGTCTTGGGATTCTCTCATTCAAACTCCCAAGATAGGGACTATGACTGACTCTACCTCTCTGAGCCAAGCCATGTCACTGTCCAGACTACGGAATAGCTTCCTGCGGTGGGGTGCCCACCCACACACCAATCGGCAACGGCCGAGGGAGTCAGATGCGGTGTAAGACAGGGCCGGTTACCTAGGCCTTCCCAAAGTCTGCTGCAGTGGCCCTGGCCAGACAGGTACAGTAACTGTTCCAGGTACTACATGAGGCTGTTGGACCGGTACAGGAGCAGGCTTCTCCTGGCATGTGAGAGCCAACTGCTAAATTTTCAGGGATTTTCATGAGCCATTTGTTAATCCACTGTTAGTTTGAAATTGGCCACAGTGGGAGTACTTATACCCTAGACATTGGCAAATGCTACAAATTAGGGGCTTGCTTTTTTCTGGAGAGCTAGTGTGCCAGCACACCACGGTAGCATTAATGGTTACAGAAGAAGAAAAGCAATGAAGGTAAATAGGGCTCCCCAACAATCTGACATTTGGTAATCTCTGTCATTTCCCCCTTCTCTTCACCCAGCCTTCGCTGCAGCCAGAACAGAAAGCTTCCTCATTCTGCACTTCCCACAGATACCTGCTCCGCAGGCCGGAGCCAGGGCTCGTGCTGAGCCATATCCCCAGCCTTCCCAAACCTCGATGCCCAGCTCCATAAAGGTCAACTTCTTCTTCCCTGAACACTACCTAATTCCCTCAACTGAAATAATCTCTGCTTCTCTAAACCCCTAGAGCCCAAAGTGTATAGCTCTGTGCCCCCTTTTCATGTTTAGCCTTCCACTTCAGTTATTTCTGACTTCATAATGTGGGGTCCTTTCTTTCATTATAAACTTCCCATGATCAAGATCTATGTCCATTTCTCTTCCGGATCCTTCCAAGTGCTGAGCACATTATGCTCCTCAGACATCTGATTGCACATGGTGAATGAATAGAGAACAATGACGTCAATAACAGCAGGTCAATAACACATCCTCTGCCTCACCTTCATGCACCTACCATTCCAGACCTGCTAACTCGTGAGCTCCCCAATAGAGATGAGCCCTGACGACCAAATGAGAGACAACAAGATCCATGAAGGCATCAACAGATGCCATCTAAAGGCATGCATCTCATCTGCGTATGTTACTTTCACTAGATCTAAATGCCCATAGGAGAAGGAAAAAAAATCAAGGATATAACATAGGGATTAAGCTTTGACCTAGCAACAGCAGATTCATACTTCAAACCACGTACTAAACGTGATCAACCCCTTATTAAAGCTGATCTCTAAGACTTTGAGAAACATGACTCTTGGAGCGTTAGGGGAAATCTCAGAACTAGGAACCAGATGAATAAGATCACGAGTTCACTGTCAAGAGAAAATTAGTTCTTTAAGTGATGAATCGCTTAACCAGCCTGAAGAGTCTATAAAAGCCACCAAGTAATTGGAAGGAAAATTATCCGATTACAATCGGCATGTGAAGAGAAGAGTCCTGAAGAAATGGGCTTCTTTGCCCCAAAGCTTTTCCTAGACAACACTTTCTGAGTAAGGCTTCAGGCAGAAAGTTCAATGGCCTATCGACTTTAGATTTTAAAATTCTTGGTCAATGTCTGTGGCCTTACCAGCACTGCTCAATTCATTGTAGAAATTTTCAAAATTTGAAAATTCTTCACAGTCTGAGAATCTGGAAGGTGGCAGAAAATATTGTCTCTATTTTATGGATGGAAAACACAGTGAAAGAGAGTCAAGCCACTTGACTGTGTCTGTAACAGAGACTGAAATATAAGCCTGCCTTCCTAATCCTGGTTTCAATCCTTCTCTGTGGGTATCATTCTACTCATCATCCCTCCAAACCCTAAGTGCCCCAGAATATAAAAAACAAGTGACCTTTATGAGCCAGATCATTCCGGAAGCTTAATCCAAACACGTGGTGCTAAAAACTGGTAAAAAACAAACAAAAAACAAGAAAACAAAAACATCTCAGAACTAAGGCAGACAAAAGAACATGGTAGAGTGCCTATTTCAGCAACAAGTCCTCTAATCTTCCAAAAGTCTAAAACCCTGTCACCCAAGGCTACTGATAAATGCAAGAAGAAAAAGACATATTACAGGGAATGCACACTTCACTATAGATAACATGTATATTTCCTTCATCTGTCATTTCTTGATAGGAGCAGTTTCAGGAAGTTAGGACCACAGAAAGGCTGTACTTTCCCTAAGGTTTTATAACCATTAGCTAAAGCCTCCTCAACCTGGAACTTAGCCCCCTGGGATCCAAGAGAAATCAAAAGTAAAGAAGGGAAAAAAAGAAAGCAAATAAAAGCAAGATTCCACATGTGCATGGGTCCTCCCTAACACCCTCGGACTCAGATCTGATCCTTACAAATGGAGGTCTTTGGACAACAAATGAGGGGCCGTTTCCCAGATCCAAAATCCATCCTCATGTCACTGCCTTAAATCAGAATCAAAATGCCATGAAGGACGGTGGATGGGATTATGGTCTGCTTTACGGAATGAGCCGTTTGCTTCTGAAATAATTCCACTTGTCAAATCTGAATGGAGCAGGCAGGCTTATATCTAATTCAGGAAAGAAAATATAAGAGATGGATTCAAAATTTCCAAGGCTCTTGGCTTAGGTCGGAGCTCAAACATGAAAGGAATTCTTCCACGAGTCATACTATTTCAGAATTCGTGAGCTTCCAAAAGACCTCCCTGAAGCTACCAAGAGATTAGGAAAACAGCTGGAGCTGCAGTCCTCACGTTGCCCAATGTGAACTGGGTACTAGCCTCCCCCAAGGTATCTAAGATTCTTCTGAAATATTTCGCAGTGTTCTATAAGCAGTCAACTCTCTTGGACTCAAGTAGGCATCAGTCTTCTTTAAGAAAGGCCCACAAGCCCATCATTCAGGATTCTGTCCTCCATGGATTCCTATTTTCAGATTCTATGATAGTCTATGTGATAGGGCCAGAAATGGCTGGCTACTGGTCACAAATGTCTGTGAATCCATGACTGGAGATGAGGCTGGAGAAGATGTACTTTGCGGCATTCTATCAAGCCAAAGGGAAGGAAGCCAGCCTTCATGAAGCATCTACTCTTCCTATGTATTTTCCACACATTCCATATCTTACATAATCCTCACAGCCCAGGAGCCACTGGAACATAGCAGGTACGCCAAGAATGTGTACTTCCTCAGAGCGGTAAGTTAGTCACGGTGAGTAGAGATTCCAATTCCAGTTGGCCTGACTCAAAACACCCATGTTAGTCCACCAGTTGTGTGAATTTATTATTTATGTATACCTCTTCAGATGCCAGGCTGATCTGGGCCAGTGAGTGGACGCTACTCTAAAAGAACAGAAACAGAGAACAGAAGTCCCTCCCCCAGAGACCAGAGACTGGAAATTCAAGTCTTTTCTTTTCTTAAGATTTTATTTATGTATTTGAAGAGAGAGACACAGAGAGAGAGGGAACACAAGCAGGGGGGGAGTGGAGAGGGAGAAACAGGCTTTCCGCTGAGCAAAGAGCCCGATGTGGGGCTCGATCCCAGGATGCTGGGACCATGACCTGAGCTGAAGGCAGAGGCTCAACCCACTGAGCCACCCAGGCGCCCTGCGAATTCAAGTATTTTCTATGACAATTTTTGCAAGACCAGGCTGTTTCTATCCCTAAGATCTTTGACACTGGAAATATACGAGAGTCTAGTCTGGACCTTTGAAGATGGGTTCAGAGCTAATCAACATTAACTACTTAATAATCAACCCTGCTCTGCAAACAGAAGCACCTGATTGCCAGGTCAGTGTACTCTCAGGCTGGCTCCTGCCTAGCAGAATTTCAGATAATGATTGCCATACTGCCCGCAGTACCAGGAACTTATGCTAACCATATTCCTACCTTCTCACTTGGCTTAGAGCCTTATATGACTTCATAAAGCAAAGATTCATGAAAGTCAGTAGACCGGAACTTCAAAATTCTGAGCCACAAGAAGCTACCCTCCAGAACTTCATTCTGCAGCAAACGGCTCTTGCATCTGCCTGGACAATTCTGATTTCTAACATGGCTTGGCCACTGGCAGTAACTACAGTCTGCAGGACGGGAAGTGGTAACCATGTGAGCTTACCATGTGGCACTGAGCAAATCAACATCGTCATCTCGCTCTGCTTCACTTACTCAGAACATGACTTTTTATTTTTTATTTTATTTATTTGAGAGAGAGAGAGAGAGAGAGAGCATGAGCAGGAGGGGGCAGAGAGGCAGACTCCCCACTGGGCAGGGAGCCCAATGCAGGGCTCAATCCAAGGACCCTGAGATCATAACTCGAGCCGAGGGCAGACACTTAACCCACTGAGCCACCCAAGTGCCCCAGAACATGACTTTTTTTTTTAAAGGCATACCCTATTAGTGAAGTTGTTAGACTACAGAATTAATCATATATAAATATTCTGTTCTGTTAGCGAAACATTTTATTTTAAGTAATGCAAGACCAAGTCTTATGTAGGCCATGGGACTATCCATTACCTAATCAAAAAAAGACCATGACCTCATACTTTGAACAGAGGAGTCAAAGCCAGAGATTAATGATTTATCAGCCACAAAATAGTCATCCAGTTCCACAGAACAGCCGACAGATTAACACTAGTGAGATGTGATTCTACAAGTTTTTAGTTTTAAGATTATAAACAGATGAGACTAGTGTAAACATGAAAATTCCATTTTGCCCTTATTGAAGAGCAATCTTGGAACTGGCTTCTGATTGTGAACAGAGAGACAGAGTGTGTCACAAGTAATACACCCAGCCATAGAAAGCAAAGTATGCTAAATTACAGATGGTCCTTGAGAATACAGTGACACATAAAGTTAGATTTATGCTAGAATATGCAAGAGTCAGCATAGTTTGAGAGACGGGGTTGAAGACCTAATTGCCGAACCCAACCAAGACATCCTGTATGATTTGGGGCAAACCACCAAAATACTCTGTTTCATTTGCTAGACCTCCAAAACAGGGGTTACAACAGCTACTGCCTTTAGGTCACACATTACATTAATAATCACAGGACACTTAAGTCCAATTTATTCATTTGTTCAAATTGGTAAATCCACACTGGTTCAATGTGGATTGTGCAGTCCACACTGCACAAACTTCAAAAGGTACCAAAATACTCAATAAAAGCTCTCTACTTCTGACATCCAATCCACCATCCCCTTCCAAGAAACAACTGATGGACAATTGCTTACGTTCAGTTTCAGAAATGGTCTAGCATTTACAAGTACATGCAAACACACTTTTCTCTGCCTACTACTGCATTCAGTGCCTTGAACAGTGCCTGACATACCGTGGGTATGGCACAAATATTTGTCTAACAAAATTAATATATCTTGGAAACAGCCCATATCAAGGTATAGATAGCTGCCTCATTCTTTTCCTAATATTTTTCTTCCAGTGTAATACACATACTGGAAATGCACATGTCATACACATACAGTGCACTAAGTTTTCATAAACCGAATCACCTAGCTATACAGCACCCTGATCAAGAAAGGACAAACATTAACAATAACCTATACGTTCTGCTCATCCTCACGGCCCACACACCTTTCATTTACCCTGCGGGGACGTTTAGAGTAACCACTACCCTGATTTCTAAAATGGTCCCAAGTTCTTGAAATCTGGTGACGCTGCCATTGTTGATATGGTTCCTGGCAAGCCTATGTGTGTTGAGAGCTTCTCTGACTATCCTCCTCTGGGCCATTTTGCTGTTCGTGACATGAGACAGACGGTTGCTGTGGGTGTCATCAAAGCAGTAGACAAGAAGGCAGCTGGAGCTGGCAAGGTCACCAAATCTGCCCAGAAAGCTCAGAGGGCTAAATGAATATTATCCCCAATACCTGCCACCCCAGTCTTAATCAGTGGTGGAAGAACGGTCTCAGAACTGTTTGTGTCAATTGGCCATTTAAGTTTAATAGTAAAAGACTGGTTAATAATAACAATGCATTGTAAAACCTTCAGAAGGAAAGGAGAATGTTTTGTGGACCATTTGTTTTTTTGTGTGTGTGTGGCAGTTTTAAGTTATTAGTTTTTAAAATCAGTACTTTTTAATGGAAACAACTTGACCAAAAATCTGTCACAGAATTTTGAGACCCATTAAAACAAAAATTTAATGAGAAAAAAAAAAAAGTTATTTTGGCCTATATTGGTATTTATAGAAATTCATTAATACGATAGGTACTCTTTCGTGTTCACCTTCTTTCCCACAGCCTTTGTGAGATTTAGTTGTATTTTTGTGAGGACATGTAAATCCTTCATGCTCACTGACCTACAGGATTTCACTGGGTGGGAGCATCGTAATTTATAGATACATTCAATTGCCAACGGGCATGTATGTGGGTCTCCAACTTGGAGCTATTTTAAATAGTGTACTTGAACATTCTGCACAAGGCTTTTGGTAGAAATATGTCATTCCCCTAACAGTGAAACTGCTGAAGCACAGAAGAGGTCCACACCTAACTTCCTAAGAGCTACTAAACTGCTTTCCAAAATGGTCGTACCGATCTGTGCTTCTACAACATGGGAGACTTCCTACAGCCACATGTTCTCATCAACAGCTGGAATGATTCCATGTTTTGTTTTTGTTTTAAAGATTTTATTTGTCAGAGAGAGAGAGAGAAAAATCGAGCACAAGCGGGGGGGGGGGTAAAGGGAGAGGGAGAAGCAGACTCCCCACTGAGTGGGAGCCAGATGTGGGACTTGGTCCCATCACGACCTGAGCCACAGGAGACGCTTAACCCACTGAGCCGCCCAGGTGCCCTCTATGGTTTTGTGTTTTACTTAGCTCTTCTGGCGGGACTGCCATTGTGTTTACAACTCCACGATGACAAATGCAAAGCAGCCACCTTCCAAATGTTTACCGGACATCTGGATTATCATATTTTATGAAGTGTCTATTCAAATCTTTTGCCCATTTTTCTACTGGGTTATTCTTTTCTCTTACCGATTTCTAGTTCTTTACAATTTTGCAATATGATCTGTTGGTCAGACATGTGCACTGGGAATGTCTTCTTCCTTCTGTGGGTTGTTCACTTCCTGTGAACAGAAGTTCTTAATTTTAATAGCCTCGGTATAATTTTTAAGTTGGCGGTTTTTTGTGTCCCTTTTTAGAATCTCTGTTTACTCCAAGGTCAAGGTGTTCTCTTATGCTCTCTCTCTCTTTTTTTTTAAGATGCATTTATTTATTCTTAAAGAAAGAGTGGGGGAGGGCAGAGGGAGAGAAAGATCTCAAGCAGACTCCCCATTTAGCACAGAGCCAGACACAGGGTCTCACAACCCTGAGATGAAGACCTGAGCCACCCAAATGACCCTGCTACACTCTCTTCTGAAAGCCTCTACCTTCCAGACATTTGGATCACTTTTTTATGGCAGGAAGTAGGGGTCCAGTGATCAATTTTTTTGGCCTTAGGTAGGGGTCCAGTACATTTTTTTCAATATACACAGCCAACTGACCCAGCCCCATTTTCTGAAAAGCTCTTCCTCAAACTGCCAAATGCCAGTATCATCTTTAGCAGATTCTTTGTCTATCCCCGAGCTCCATTTTTTTTAATGGTGTAGCATTCCACTGTATGTGCCATAAATTACTAAACCCATTCATGACTGAGTCACATACATTTTCACATTTTTCTTATGAGTAATGCTCTAATGAATAATCTTGTCCATATATCATTCCCCACATGTATTACTATATTTGCAGGATAAACTCATAGAAATGGAACTCGTAAGTCAAAAGGTATATGCACTTTTCTATTTTAATCAATATTTGATAGAGATTATACCAATTTTAATTGGATTTGTTCAGACCACAATGATACGGCACACACAGTATTATTATAAGACCCGGCACATTAGACTTTCACTTATACCAAATTTCCCAATATTTTCTGAGCCTTAGGATCCCTTTTTCAAAGACAATAAATGTGTTAACTACGCTTCGAGTATCCACTGATTGAGAAAAGATATACAAGCATGTAAGTTCATGGAAACCGTGCCTCACAATCCTGTGAGATGGAAAAACAAAAACAAATCATGCTGGGGCACCTGGGTGGCTCAGTTATTAAGCATCTGCCTTCGGTTCAGGTCATGATCCCAGGGTCCTGGGATCGAGCCCCGCATTAGGCTCTCTGCTCCATGGGAAGCCTGCTTCTCCCTCTCCCACTCTCCCTACTTGTGTTCCCTCTCTCCCTGTGTCTCTGTCAAATAAATAAATAAAATCTTTAAAAAAAGAAAAGAAAATGAATCATGCTGTCATGATGTTGGGGGCAGGCCTTCTCTTGTTTACTTGCTTCTGTTCACAGGGGAGCTCAAAGCCTGGCTGGAGTGCCTCAAAGCCAGGCGGAAGATGCCAGCCCTGCTCTAGGAGGTGCTGGCTCCCATATGAAGTCCAAAGTGGCTCTCTGCCTGCGATGAGACTGCATTACCGCCCTCCTATCAAGCTGCCCCTTTCCATGGGAACAGCACAGGGGGACTTGCACTCACCACAACAGCAAGGAGCCTCACTCAAACTTCTGCAAGCTTAAGTGTTCCAAAGAAAGCATCATCATTTTTTTCAAAATACAGGTCTAAAAAAAGACCAACGTTCTCTCATTTCCAGGTCAATACTAAAATCCTTTATGATCAATACATGACCTCACCTTCACCCATCAACACTCGGTAAACCACAGTAACATTCATTCTCAAACACACCTATAATGTTGTAAGAATGTCATGCTGCTTATTAATTTTGCAACTGATATCATGTCAATACCATGGTGCTGGGGACCAAAGACCATTGGGCCCATAGCAGGACTGAAACATGACCAGCATGGTACCTACAACTCGACTTCTACTTAGCAGGCTCAAACCTCCAAACACACTTCCTTCCCAAAACTCTTAAAAAGGGGAAGGTGAACAGCAAAGAAAACCATCAACAAAATGAAAAGGCAGTCTACCAAATGGGAGAAGATATTTGCAAATCACCTATCTGATAAGGAGTTATCCAATATATAAAGAAATCATAAATTCAGTAGCTAAAAAAAAAAAAAAATCCAAATTAAAAATAGGGAAAAGATCTGAATAGACATTTCTGCAAAGAAGACATACAGATGCCCCAGAGACACATGAAAAGATGCCCAACATCACTAGTCATCAGGGAAATGCAAATCAAAACCACAATGAGATCTCACCTCACATCCTTTAGAACATTTTTATTAAAAAGACAAGAAGCAAGTATTGGTGAGGATGTGAAGAAAAGGGAAGTCTTGTGTCCTGTCAATGGGAATGTAAACATTTCCACTGTGGAAAACAGTATGGAGGTTCCTCAAAAATTAAAAACAGAACTACCATATAATCCATCAACCCCACTTCTGGGTATTTATTCAAAGGAACACTAACTTGAAAATATATCTGCACCTCTATGTTTAATGCATCATTATTTATAACAGCCAAGATTTGGAAACAAGCTAAGTGTCCAATGACGGATGAATGGATAAAGAAAATGTGTCACAGACACACAGGAATATTATCCAGCCATCAAAGAGAAGAAAATCCAGGGCGCCTGGGTGGCTCAGCGGGTTAAAGCCTCTGCCTTCGGCTTAGGTCATGATCCCAGGGTCCTGGGATCGAGCCCCGCATCGGGCTCTCTGCTCAGCAGGGAGCCTGCTTCCCTTCCTCTCTCTGCCTGCCTCTCTGCCTACCTGTGATCTCTGTCAAATAAAAAAAAAAAAAAAAAAAATTAAAAAAAAAAAAAAAGAAGAAAATCCTGCCATTTGCAGCAACATGGATGGACTCTGAGGGCATTATGCTAAGTGAAAGAAGTCAGACAAAGACAAATACTGCATGATATCACTTACATGTGGAATCTTTAAAAAAAAAAAAAAACGGAACTCATAGAACAGACTGGTGACTGCCAGAGGTGGGGGATGGGTGGCGATCAAAAGGTACACAGTTCCAACTCTAAAATCAGTAAGTCTTGGGGATGTAATGTACAGCATAATGACTGCAGTTCATAATACTGTACTGTATATTTGAAAGTTGAGAGTACCTTTTAAAAGTCCTCATCACGGGGTGCCAAGGTGGTACAGCTAATCAGCACCTGTCCAACTCTTGGTTTCAGTTCAGGTCGTGATGTGAGGGTCATGGGATTGAGCCCCAACTGGTTCCGTGTTTGGCGTGGAGCCTTCTTGAGATTCTCTCTCTCTATCCCTCCTACTCATGCTCCCCCTCTCTCTAAAGCAAATAAATCAGTCTTTAAAAAAAAAAAAGTCTTCATCATGAGGAAACCTTTGTAACGATGTGTGGTGATGGATATTAACTATAATCACCATGCTGATCATTTCAAATGATAGACACTTTACACTGTACAAGTGAAACTACCATGTTATATGTCAGTGGTATTTCAATAAAAGGTGGGGGGGAGATGATTTAATAGCTGGATCTTATTTATACCAAAACCTCCACCTAGGAAAAAAACAGGGAAGATGGGCATTTTCCCTTTAGGACTTCATGGGGGGCAATCACTTGTCAGACCCCCTAAGCAGACATCTAAAGAAACTTGCTCCACCGGTTGTAAAGGGAGAAGCAGCAGCTAGAAGAGGACAGGCTGAAACACAAATGTGTGAGCAGCCCTGTGACTCTGGGTGATTACTTCCTGCCTCTGGGGCATGTTTTCCCAATATATTTCCCAATATGTTAGCTATGAGGGGAGGTGTACAGACGCAACTAGCCCTTAATATTTTATGATTCTATACACAAAAGGGCAAAGCTGTCAGATTTTTATAAGAGGTTTATGACTTATAATTGGTCTCCTGCAGGACAGGCTGGGGAGGGAGAGCGCTATCATTCCAGGCTCACAGAAAGTACAAACGAAGTACAGCGCATCCTGTCCAGGTACACGTGTAACGAACAAGTCAGCAGGACGTAGTCTTACCTCGGCTGAGTCAGCAAAGAGCTATTTTCAAGAGAGAATTAATCTCTGCTGTGATTTCTTTTCCCCAAGCTAAGTTATTTGACAAGATAACGAACGGGTGCCTAGGATTCTGAGCAAGGCCATCCATGGGGTCCACCTACGGCGTCTGACATGGACAGTGCCAGAGTTTAATGGGGTGTGGAAAAGTAGGAGAAAATGGCACAATCTGGAAACGTGGATCCACGAATCTAAAGCCACTGGAACAATAGCAGCTTTGCGATGGCACAGAGCTTTGTGAAAGACAAAGACCACTTTTGTCTCTTGCTTGGGAACTGGTTGCCAGCAATTCAAACGATCGTTTGAGTTCCCGACTGCCAGGCCAGGCTCCCAGAGGACATGGCCTGGACATCACTTGCAAAAATAAAATTAACACAACCATCCTCCGCTTTCCCTTGCTCACCCAAACCTCTCCCTCAAAGTCATTTCTTAGCCCCATCTCAAAAGCTCTTTCTTAAACTTAAAAATAAAAGCCCGTGATTCCTGAGGAATGCTGGAGGCTACTTACAAACCAATGTCAAAGGTCTCCCAAAGGATTTGTTAACGCCTTTAACACCCACAAACAGTAGACCTCTCCCAGAGGATTTTATCTTTGATGAGGGAGAAAACTATTTTTCCCTCCTTTCAAACATTTTGTGAAGAACAAACTATGTGACCTTAATTGATCTCTGGGGCCAAAGATACAGGTCAAATTCTAGTACAATTCTATTATAATTCTCAATTTAAATGAGCGGTAATACACTGACCTGGGTTCCTTTCTTGATTCTTCTGACAGTATTAAAATATTTCCTACGTATAGAGTTGTAATTGGGAGCGCCTGGGTGGCTCAGTGGGTTAAAGCCTCTGCCTTCAGCTCAGGTCATGATCTCAGAGTCCTGGGATAGAGCCCCACATCGGGCTCTCTGTTCAGCAGGAAGCCTGCTTCCTCCTCTCTCTCTGCCTGCCTCTCTGCCTACCTGTAATCTCTGTCTGTCAAATAAATAAAATCTTAAAAAAAAAAAATTTAGAGTTGTAATTGTTGTCAAACTGAATATTGCTGGGAAGAAACTAGAAGTTGGAAAGTTTTCCCTTTATGGAAAAATTCATTACAGTGAGATTTGATTCCTCATCCCCCAAACTCCACTGCTTCGTCTCTTAATATTTAAATGAGAAGAAACTACAAGTTATGCTGAAAGCTAACACATTGAAAGGTAGGACCACCACAAAAAGTCTTCAGAGAATGTGGACACACTGAAGCTTGAGTAAGTACTCCCTTTTGCTGCAAAGCCCCTTGCCAATACTCTAAATTACTTTTCTTCTCCACGTGACTTGTAATCTCCTATTTTTTAAATTACCCTGTGCACAGTATATGCTGTGCTTATTGTAAGGGATCTCAACTCCTTTTTTTGTAATACAAAGGACGAAATGCATTTAAAAGCCTTGTTTCGGGGCACCCTGTGTGTCTGCTGCGGCTCAGGTCGTGATCCCTGAGTCCTGGAATCCAGCCCCAGGTCAGGCTCCCTGCTCAGCAGGGAGTCTGCTTCTCCCTCTGACCCTCCCCTTTCTCAGGATCACCATCCCTCCCTCCCTTTCTCTCTCAAATAAATAAAATTTTAAAAATAAAATCCTGTTTCTTTCATTACATTTCATCTTCTTTTCTCTCCAAGTCATGTGCTCAATTCAGCACTAATGCAATGACTCAGAACCTCCTAAACCCTATTTACCACTGTGGTCAAGCACCTTCCTCCATGAAGCCTTCACAAATAATGATGGAGGAGGGGGAGGGAGGAGGGGGAAGAGGAGGACTATTCCCACTTTCCCTTCCTATCTAATAAGGCACCATTTAGGATCTCAGTTCCTCTCCCACCCCAAAATGTTCACACAATCCTCTGCTCAAGCAATGTATTAAATCTATTTTATCTATTATTTAAATGTTCCTTTTCCCACTACTTTTAATTGCCCCACTGGAAGGACACATAGGGCAGTATACTCCATAGCCTGGAGAAAATGGCCTCTTACGACAGATAAGACAAATCTAGGTAGATGATGGGTTCAGTGTTCATTTATCACTCTGTCATTTATTTACTGAGTGCTGACCACCTGTCAGGTGCTTTTCGCAGGGCTGGAGTTCCCTAATGAAAAAAACGAAGTTCCTGTCCTCATAACTTTACGTTGTAGCACAGGAGACAAGCAGTAAACACAATTAAATAAGCAGGACAGTCACAGACCACGTAAAGAGAAGAAAGGGGAAAAAGAGAGACACTGAGAGGTGTAGGCGGGCAAGGTATGGGCAAAGACAGTAGTACCCTTAGCTAGGGTTCTGAGGAGAACCTAAGGAGGGATTATTCTAACGGTGATTCCATTTTTAATTCTTTTTATCTCACAAACTACAGCTGGTACTTATCATTTGTAGATTCTGTATTTGTGAATTCTCCTACCTGCTAGAATCTACCTGCAGCCTCAAATGAATATTCTTGGTCCTTCCACAGCCTCTCTCAGATGTGTATAGAGGGGCAGAATGTGATGTGCAAGTTCCCACCTGAGATCCGAGGTCACATGCCCTCTTTTTCTTTCAGTTCTCATTCGGCAAACAAGTATCCTTTCTGCGGTTTTAAAGGCAGTGCCATGTTCTTCTCACATTACGCTTTCTGTTAATGATTTCACCTTTGGAAACGGCCCCAAGCATCGCGCTGAAGTGCTGTGTAGTGCTCTGGGCCCAAAAAGTCTGGCATTTGTTTCACGGAGAAAATACATGTGTTAGATGAGCTTTGTTCAGGCTTGAGTCATCGTGCTTTGCTCAGGCCGTGAGTTCACTGCTGGTAAATCAATGATATTATATTAACTTATATTTATAAAATATAATATGTAATATATGTTATATAACACATATAACATATATTAAATTATATATCAAAGCAGGTCTTTAAACCTGACACAGAAACACACATTAAGTAAGGCTGACCAGTTGATGAAAACACGACCAGATGCTCCCAGGAACCTGACCCTGAATTTCCCCTAGGAGCCATGGCTCAGTCAGTATTCCTTAAGTCAGGGTTCCCAGCTACTTCACAGAATATTAACTACCACCAATCACAGGGATCTACATTACAACAAAAAGAATGCCTCAGTCTGGCATCATGTTTGCTCTTTAATAGAGAAATGGCTTGACAGGGACCAGATTCCAGCCCAGACTCCAGGACACTGCTGTTTTATTTTTGTTGATGTTATTTTTATAGTTGTTTTTTCCTATGGCATGTGATACTGGCTCTCCTTTAATGGTAGGAACGTAGGATTTTCTTTTGCAATAATTGTTTTCAGTAAAAATGGAAAAAAAAAAAAAGGCAGCAACATAGAAGATAAAGTGGGAAACAGACCAGGCAACTAAGTATGGACTCAGACATGAAGCTGTTTCACAAGGGCACCTGGACACATCAGAGATCAAGGTGACAATGAACAAGTGAAGTTTGGGAAAACATATGGAGTAGAGTTTTGGCTTGAGCGAGATTATACAGCCACAGATGAAAAATGTATCCTCCATGAGCCTCAGTTTTCTTATCTGGAAAAGGGGGCAATATAGGAGAATCACAGCATTATCTCAATTTAATGAAATAACAGGTAAAGAAGCAGGTTGAAACTTTTTGGTCTTAGAACCCCTTTTTACTCTTTAAAGTTACTAAAGATTTCAAAGAGCTTTTGTTGATGTGGGTTACATCTATCACTATTTATCATATTAGAAAGTAAAACCGAGATATATTACACTTTTTGATTTTAACTAATTTAAAATAATCATAATAGAATCACCTAGATGGCTCAGTCAGTTAAGCAGCTAACTTCAGCTCAGGTCATGATTTTGGGGTCCTGTGATGGAGCCTCATAGTGGGCTCCATGCTCAGCGGGGACCCTGCTTGTCCCTCTCCCTCTGCCCTTTCCCACCTTTCCCCTCCGCTCATTCTCTAATAAATAAAATTGTAAAAATAAAATAATTATGGGGCACCTGGGAGGCTCAGTGGGTTGAGCAACCGACTCTTGATTTCAGCTCAGGTTATGATCTCAAGGAACCTGGATCAAGCCCCACCTTGGGCTCCACACACAGTGTGGAGTCTGTCCATTCCTCTCCCTTCTCCTCCCCCTGCATGCACACTCTCTCTCTCTCAAATAACAAGATCTTTTTGTTTTAATTAAATAAATAATAAAATAATCATAATAAACCCAATACATGTTTTTTTGTGAATATGTATTTCTCCAAATAAAAACACTTTTCCAAACAAAAACACTTAGGAGAGGCACTGCTTTGCATCTGTATAAATCTCTTTAACCTCTGCCTTCATGAAAGGCAACTGGATTCCTCCATCGACTTCGGTGTTCAGACTGCTGCAGTATCACACTTCAGGCAGTCTCTGGGAAACTGTACTGTATAGTTATGGGAGGGTGAAGTGAAACAGGCCAATAATATCTTAGTATTACTGCCAAAGAAGTTTCTAATTCCCCTGAAAAACATCTCCGTAACCCCCACATGTACCTGGAACATACTGAATTACAGGGTTTAAAACAGTCACAAAGTAAATTAATAGTAAATATTAATTCTCTATTCCCCTTATCCTTAGCCTCCATGTTATTAGAACATGAACACATCAGGGCAAAGACTTCTCCAGCTGTAGAATATCTACAGCAGCATCATGCCTCCTGTAGACAGATGACCAACAAGTGTTACTGCTGTTGCTTATTCTGGTTCCATAACTAATTAGCTGTGTGATCTTCAGCTAAGGATTTTTATTCTGTGTTCAAATTCAGAGAACCATGGATCTGAAAAGGGGAAGAAAATGCATCTCTATTTTCTAACACTCAGCATTTACTTTAATTATGACTGCAGGCAATATACCCCACTTGCAGCAAACCGAAATCATAGGTATTTTCGTATCATATCACAGTTACTGCAGATATCTTACAAAAATCACATACGCTCATCATTAATTCAAAAGTAGGGTAGTTATTAGATCGGCCACTAAATCTTGTTATCTAGTGCCTTAATAAGCACATATATTACAATACCACAAATTCTGAAAAATATCTTGACGGTTGTATTTCAAAACAACTGGGTTTCATTTCCAATCCTTCATAGTTGACTTTGTGCATTAAATCATTATTCGAAGAAAGTGATCCACAGGCTTAACCAGATGACTAAGGGAGTTCATGCAGTCAAAAGGTTACCTTGCGTTAAGCAATTCACTTTACGACTTTAGTCGCGAAGTTCCCATCTTTAAAGGGAACCCAGACCAGTTATCCTCTGAGACCCTCCCCTCAAGAGCTGACCGGGAACCCACAGCACACCTGACTGCATTAACAAAAAGCTACAAGGGTCTGCTCTCAATTTTTACACAGCATTTGAGAGTCTACTGAGCTAAGTGCTTTCAGATTAATGCGGTTTAGCAGAACCAAACAGATGAAGAGCTAATGGTGAAAGCAAAGGTCCTCCCACACTACCTTTTATCACATTATAACAATATAGATCACAAATAAGCAATAATTAATTATTCTGCAAAAAAAAAATCAACCATCCACATAATTCGGGGCTATTATTGATAGGAACTGCTTGTTTGGATGCAGACTTATACACAAATGTTTCAAAGCATCAGAAGAGTAACCTGGATATATATCACTAACGTTCTTTAAATCTAAATAAAAGTGATTACACCCTCATATTCTCAAACAAAAATTTCAATAAAGAAAGAGAGAGAGAAAAAAAAAATAAAGAAAAACAAGACAGCTTTCCATGGCAATGGGAAGTGCCCTTGTATCCAAGCACTGGCACGGAGAACTTCACACCGGGATACTAATGGACTAGAACTTTCAAGAAGCAAATCTATTGGTCCTCTCCCTTGATAACACAGATAACACGTGTGGGTCATTCAGGCCCTTCTAAATGCTAGAGACTGAGCCAACAGAGCTATGTTTAAGAACTAAGAAAGCCCAGACAGATTGCATTTCAGTCCCCATAGAAAAATCTAGGCTATGTCAGGAGCAGCCAATAGTGGCACCAAGATAATATAAGAGTAGAGACTGCTAGCTTCCCTTAGCAAAATTCAAATGGAGATCAAAGCGCTACCCTCACACAGAGTAGCTGTGAGGCATTAAAATGCTTCAAAATGTCTATCATATGGTTTCCTTCACCCAGAAACACAATCCGACCACCAGACGCTCACAAGTGATAACTATCCCCCCCCAAATGTCCAACAAGCCAATTTTCCTAATTATATTTAAATGAGTCTGTCTACTCTATGCTTATTTTCTCAACAGCACATCTCTCTTTTTTTTTTTTAACTTGCAAAGATAAAGACAGACTGAAGGGCCTCATTTCACACATTTAACCAAACAAAATAAAACTCATATTGTGGTGAATGGGGGGTGGGTGGGGAGAGGAACTGCATTAAATCATCAGAAATTAGGCTAGGGAGTTACAATGTCACCTCAATGCCAAGAATAAGCAGTTACTGAATATATGCTCTATACCTGGTATTGTGACAGGGATACATAACCATAATCTTCTGATTCAGTGAACCCAAGGATAAAAGGATAAGTAACAAAGGATGGCACAATGTAGTGATTGTAGTGTGAGGAGAGGCGTAAGGGTTTGGGAAGGTCTGGTTCATACCCGATCTGGGTAAGCAATGGGAATGGATTTGAGCCCTGAGGAAAAGGCCGGATTCGGGAAGGTGCAGGTGTGGGAGGGTACTCCGGGCAGGCGACAGGCACAAGGGAGCAAAGTCCCAAAGGAGAGACTCTCCATTGAATATTGCCCAAGAGCAAAGAAGGGCAGTGTCTGCACTAGTGAGTTCATGAAAGAAGCCAGGAGAGATAAGGCTGGAGGAGACAGGTTGAACCAGATTATCATAACCTTGGAAGCTGGGCTCAATTTAGACTTTACCCTGTAGTCCAAGGAAGGCTTCCAAGGAGGGAGGTGTTATGAACAACAGTGAGTTTTAGGAATAAACAATGGTGATTTATCTCTGAGGCTAATCTGTCCTAACAGTGGGTCCTTTTGTCAAGCCAAGATCAGAATCCATTGTGTCTAGTAAAGAAAGTGTGCCAAATTATATCCTCCGGCAATTTTGCTACCACCTATGCCCTGGAAATGCAACTCAAATACTTTTCTGGACTGATGATAAATAACCATGTAATCTGATCCCAGAACGGGGGGGGGGGTGTATTAAAAAGAAAACGTCATACTTGCTCCTGTGACAATGGCATTAAAACCATACTGGGGGGCGCCTGGGTGGCTCAGTGGGTTAAAGCCTCTGCCTTCTCCTCAGGTCATGATCCCAGGGTCCTGGGATAGAGCCCCGCATCGCATCCGGCTCTCTGTTCAGCGGGGAGTCTGCTTCCTCCTCACTCTTTGCCTGTCTCTTTGCCTACTTGTGATCTCTGTCAAATAAATAAATAAAATCTTTAAAACAAACAAAACCCCATATGGTGGGGGGGCTACATGAAAGTCATAATTGTTTTGGATCCTGTTAAAATTAAAACTGATAACTTTTTAAGTAGTAATTAATGATTAGGCATCGCTAAATGTGCCTTAATTTAGTAGTACTCTGTAACACTCAAATATAAAGAAACTAATTCCCTCTATCTTATTAGACCATTTCACCTCCATTTCACCTCCTTAACTACTGGCTACTTACTGGCACCTGCCATGTGGAAGCCTCATGACCAAATTATGACAAGGTGGTCTGGGGCAGAAGAATGACCTACTCATTTCTGAGTTGGAGCCACAGGAAAGTGCAAAGATTCTAAGTAAAATGTAAGAGGAAACAAGTTGTTTTGTGTTTTTTTTTTTTTTTGAATAGAGGGAAAACAAGAATTATGTATATACAATATATAGTATTATATACACTCACATACATATATAGAGGGTCACAATTAAGAATACTATAGTAAATATGAAAGGGTTTGGTTGTTGGTTTTTTTAAACTGACTTCTGGTTACAGAGTTGAAAAGCACTAGAGGACTTTTAAGAGTAGCTCTGAAAAGGAGTTCATGGTCAGAAAACGCAGAAGCACATAAGAGGTCCAGGGACCACTCCCTACTAACTGAAGCAGTGAGGGGGAAATGGGGGCGGGGAAGGGACGAAAGTAAAAGATTAAATTACAAATGGGCCAAATGAATGAACCTGACAGGAAGTGATAAAATTCTCAACACACACAACTGTGTTTATTCTAGGGAACCGCTCGGAAATCTACTTGCCCTGTAATCTACCAACTAATGGCAGTCTTCCCACGAGACCTCAGCAACCTCACTCCTGGATAAAAAGTACAAGGACCACGGTTTTTCCCCTGGGTCAAAACCAGGCAGAGCCAGTGTTTTGGGTCCAAAACAACACAACAGCAATCCCTCCGCGGGTAGTGGGGGCTCCTTCAGGACCGCTGTTAGGAATGCCAAGTGCCTGGGCAGGACCTGTCACAGTTTTCTTAACAAAACATCCTCATGTTATCCCACCTTGAAACTCGGGGCTCGGAAGGCAGTCTTACACCGTCTGTCTTCATGCACGGTCCGTTAGGGACGAGCGTGTCTGCACAACCAGTACTCTCCCCCCCCCCGGGGGGCAACCACCCCCCCGCTGCCTGGTCACACACTTCCTGTCTCTCCCATCACACCCACCCCACGACTTCAGTTTCCCATTCAGTTTACAACTGTTAGCCGGGTCCCAGTCCCTGCGAGGAAAGGGGGGCGGGCGGCATTCCACCCCCAAACCCTCACTTTGGGACCTCAGAGAGAACCCAGGAAGAAGGAAGGCAGAAAGCCCTGGGTCCCCGAGCGGCACCCGCATTCGGCCGACGGCGGCCGAATTACAAACTACTCAATGAAACCACAAGGATGGGGAGGAGAAATGCGAGCACCCGGGCGCGGTGCCCCAAATGAATAGCAGGCGAGCGCTCGTCTTTTGACGTTTCCATCGTGCAGAGCGCCGGAGCTTTGGGTTCGGGAACCGGATTACCAGTCCCAGAGCCCGAGTGCACTTTCAGCCCCTCGGATTCCCCAAACCGGGAGGGACGTCCCCAACCGGGAACTGTCGCCGGGGTAGCTGAGCCCTGACTGCGCCTGCGAGGGCAGCGGGAGCCGAACCCGGTATCGGGCAGCGCGGATACCCAGTGGCCCGGCGTCCGCCGCCCAACTTTGCGCAAGCCAGGGCCGCTCCCGCGAACTTCGCGGCAGCCGGGCGCGGGCGGGGTGGGGCGAGCACTCACCAACCCCGTACTTCTGCCTCTTGGTCGGGATCCAGCGGGCCATGGCGGCGACCTCGCCCCGCGGCGGCAGTGGCTGCGGCTGCGGCGCTACAGCTCCTGGGGCCCCGGCCGCCGCGCCGCGCTCCCGCGCGCCCCGGGCTCCTCCGCCATGTTCCGGCAAACTTCGCCGACCCCGCGAGCAGTCTCCCCGTCGCGCCGCCCGCACGGGATTTGCTCCGGCTCGGCCCCGGCCCGCGGTCACCTGCTGGGCCGGGCGGCCGCGCCGCCGTGCGCGCCCCTCCCGGCGCCGCCCCGGCCCCTCCCGCCGGCCGCGCCCTCCGCCCGCCGGGGCCGCCTCCGCGCCCCGACCCGCGGGCGCCCGGCCTCTCCCGCCCGCCCCGGGGCTCTGCGCTCTGCCGGATCCGCCTCGCGCACTTCCCGGGAGCCGCTTCGGCTCAGGTTTTTTCCATTTAGTGTTTGGCGTTCCTCTCCCCCGCCGCCCCGCACCGTCTTCCTCACCCGGATTAAACCCTCGAGGTTGGATCCCCGGGGGCGTCGGGAGGGCCGCGCTGGAGGCGCGGGGCACACCCAGGCGGGCTGCGGGCCGCGGGTGGGCGAGGAGTGCGGGGTCGCGCCCACTGCGCGCCGCGCCTCTGGGGGAACGAGTATAAATTCTTAAGTTGCTTCTCGGCCCTGGACACCCCCAGTGTCTGGCACTCAGCGGGCGCTCAATAAATATTTGTTGAATGAATGAGCAGTTGACTACTGCGTTTACCCCCTAGAGCTTTAACTGACACGGAGAGAGCCGGAAGCCGGACTCCGGGGCAGACATGATCTCCCCGGGCCACCCTTTATAGCTTTCAAAGCGGGCTCTTCTGTATTCGGGTAAATAGAGACCCGATGCGAGGGAGACGTGCTCTTCAGAAGTGTCAGTTTCCTAGGGGAGCTCAGTTGGGAAAAATTCTTTAGAGAGCCTTAACTTGGAAATTCTGTACCCCCCAAACACCGGCACTCCTCCCCAGCTGGAGAAATGCAGACCCTTATGCTCGGGGGGGGGAAAAGTCCCCCCCCCCCCAGGACCCCGCATTTCCAAAAGACCTGCAGCCTGAAGACCATCCCTGCGGAGTCGGGGACGGGGCACACCCGAGTCCTCGCTCCTTCGCTGCCTGTGTAGTTTTGACCAACAGCCAACCGCAGGGACTGCTTTTTTGAACTGAAGAAGGCTTCTGCTGGAGCCCTCTGAAAACCGTCCCGGATCTCACTTCCTCCTGGAGAGACCTCGGGAATGACGGTGGGATTAGAGACACCTGAGCTGGGGGGCGGGAAAGGGGGAGGGACGTTTTGCTACCTAATTACCCACAGAAGTAAAATCTCAGAGTAAATGACCAGCCCATTTATGTTGAGGGTTTGAGAAAACACCTTTTGAAACAACTTTTCTCCTTGCGGCCTATGACATTTTCCTTGCCTATTTGGAACATGAAAGAAAGATAAAATATACACGTAGTAAAAGAGAATGAAACTTGATTGGAGAATCAGTGCATTGTAAGTTTGGTAACTTTTGCAAAACCAGATCTGAAATTTAAATCAAACAAAACAAAACAAAACAAAAAAGTCCTGCTCTAGGTGGGTAACTCCTAGCGCTTACTTTCTTCTCCATCAAAAATAGGCATTTATTCACAGAGTGTAGTGATAATTTAAGAATCTGTCACTTTAGACTTAACATCAGGAAGGCATGAAGGCATTCCACCATCTCCCTGAAAATAATTTTTCTTTCTCTGCCAATGATATCATGATTAACCTAGTTTCCAGGCTAGATAATCTCTTCTTCTTCCCACAAACATTAGCTATGTGCCTATTAGGTTTCAGGCACTGTCCTAAGAATGGTTCACAGCAATGAATACAGTAAAACCCCTACCCTCATAGAGCCTACAGTCCGGAAGAGGAGAGTAAAACAAAACAAGGATACTGCCACATGAGGCTAAGCATGTAGAGAAAAATCCCAAGCAAGGAGGATAGAATTGGGGGTTGGGGGGTAGATTCTGCTGCTTTATATTGAATGAAGGTGACATTGAAGTATAGACTAGAAGGAAGTTTGGATTCCAGGGGAAAGTATTCTGGACATCAGGAACGACAAATGCAGAGGCCTGGAGGCATGTTTAACATGTTCTTAAAACAACAAGAAATCCTGATTGGTAAGAGGTCAGTAAGGACCAAGTTTGGTCCAAGAGGCACAGGGTGGCCAGATAGAGCAGGACCCTGAAAGGAGTAATAAGGACTTATATGTTACAATAAAAGGTTGAAGGGTTTTGAGCCAACCTAGGACACAATCTAATTTGCTTGCCTGTGGGAAGAACAGATTATAAAGGCCCAAGGGAAGACACAGGAATATTTTAGTAGTTCAAGCAAGAAATGAAAATAGTTGGGTCCAGGATGGTAGGGGAGAGATTGAAAAGAGGTTGGATTCTTAGCATACACTGAAGGCAGAGCCAACAGGAGTGCTGTGTGCACAGAGGGGAATTTACTGTGAGGCTTCGGGACATTTTCATTAGCTTATGTTTCCGGAAAATTTGCAAAGAAAAAAAATGTGTTGTGTTAGTGTATGTGTTTTCTTAAGATCTTTACCCTATATGCTTCAGGCCCCAGAGAACTTGGATCTTGTCCCTGGGTGTGATAGATGGGTCAAAGATGACTCTAAGGCTGAGGGCTTGAGCAACTGGTAAATACATACAAATTGTTCCGTATTGAAGTTTTGCCGTCTTCCTTTATGGCTTACCTTGTCATACCTTCCTCAGTCAGTGATGCCTCCAGGTGGACCATTAGGAGCTGAAGCATTTGCATTATAGAATGGGACCTTCACAAAGTTATTTTAATCACCTCTGTTCAAGGAAATTGTTTCACCAATGTTCTCTAACCACTGTTATATTCTGAATTTAATACATCAGAGTGTTTGTGCTCATTAAGTGGATATGGATTTCTACCAAAATCATTTCAGCTGCCTTTTCTGGAATGTTTTCAGCTGCCACCCCCTACCACATTTTGCAACACTTGAGGTTTGAATTTGGGCATTGGATATCTCAGGTTTGACAATGGTTGCATTAAGAGGGCTGGAGGCAAACGGAAAATTTTAATTACAGCTTTCAGTATGTTTATTCTTTTTCCTCTGAAGCCTGAAGCCCACCCACTTTGTTATATCAGATGGTTAAATCCAAATTTGAAAGTTCATTTAAATCATAAAAGCAGAGCTATTCAATGTCTTTTATTAAAATTAGGCTTTAAAATTAGAGAGTCAGCCAGATGGGTAGGTGAAATAAGAGCGTGATTCCCAGAAATATCATTTCACTTTCGTCTGATTTCTTTTCAGAAGAAACAGTAAGCATATTCCACAACCAGAGATATTCAGACTTCAAAACCTACACCAATACAAACACATTTATGCACCCGCCGGCATTAGCATACTCTGCTTGAGAGTATGCCTTGGAAAAAGTGTGCTTCGGAGAAAGAAATGAGGATAAATTAATTTGGAGGCCAGTTTGACATGAAAATTGTGGCTATCCCTTACAATGCCTAAGAGAAAGACAAATGTGGGGATAACTGGCAAGAGCCTTCACTTCCTCCTTTGATTACCAGGTTTATTTTGCCAAATCTGGCTGACTTGATTGCTTCTCTGAAAGAAGCTATGGGTTCTGCTTAAAAAGTGTCTCTTTTTTTGTCTTCCCTAGATAGAAGAGGCTCATTCTTTGAGCCTATGTATGAATGAGTGTATTTGCTAGAATTCCCACCCCGCCGAAAAAAAGGAAAAGCATAATCGGCTCTAACCACCACCACTTTACAGTCTTCCAAAGGCAAATGCTTTAGGACAAGGTGGTTGTATGTAGGTGGAGCACAGGGCGATGCATTGTCATTTGGGACCCGTGAGCTAAAGGGAACAAAGAAATTGACCTCCACACCCCTAGAAGCACTTTTTTTTTAACGTACCCTACAAACTCACATCACTATCCACTCTCTGCCCCACCCCCCAAATGATTTGTCTGGTGAGCATTTTTGGGTCTGTTTGTGCTTCTGCCATGTGATATTGTAGGTCCTGCTTCTCTGATGAGTGGGGGATGATGGTCAGTGCTCTAATGCAAGTCATAGCCTCATCCCCATTGCTGCGTGATTTATGCTTGGGTAGCACTTTCATCCCATTCATGAACACAGCAGAAAGCTTTTAGTTTTGTTTCTAGAATGATCATTGCTGCAAAGACCGAAATGTGCCTTCAAGATCACCTTTGGGAGAAGCTGATGACGTGAGCAATTCAAAGTCATTAGTTTGATGAAAATTGGATATTCATGTGAGAAACAATGAAAACCACTGGAGTTTTCAAAACTTTGCTCATACATGTATCTTGAAAAGTTCCTATATGTGTTGAAAATTTGTCTTCCTTAAATCCTTTTTTTTTAATGATTTTATTTATTTATTTGACAGACAGAGGTCACAAGCAGGCAGAGAGGCGGGCAGAAAGAGAAGGGGAACAGGTTCCCTGCTGAGCAGAGAGCCCGATGTGGGGTTCGATCCCAGGACTCTGGGATCATGACCTGAGCCAAAGGCAGAGGCTTTAACCCAATGAGCCACCCAGGTGCCCCTTCCTTAAATTCTTTAAAACAAGAGGAGATAGGAACTAAGAAGCAATGTGGAAAAATTATGGTTGTAAGCATAAGTCAAAATAATTAATTTGTATATGCCAAAATAATTAATTTGTACATGCCAATATATAAAATTATATTTTACATGGAAAAATGACATCAAACATTAAAAAAGGGAAAGTTTTGGGATACCTGGGTGACTCAGACGGTTAAGCATATGCCTTTGGCTCAGGTCTTGATCCCAGGGTCCTGGGTTGGAATCCCACACTAGGCGCCTTGTGCCTGCCACTCCCCCTGCTTGTGCTGTCTCTGTGTCTCTCTCTGACAAATTAAAAAAAAAAAAAAAATTTTTTAATGAAAAATTTTATTCAACCTTCTTCAAAATAAAATAAACAAAAGAAAACTTCTTGGTCGCTGAGATTCCTGGATGATAGAGGAAAACAAGAAGTTAAATGCACAAATTTAACCTTTACTTGTGACAAGAGTGAAGCTTCATTCTGCAATCTTTGGTAACAGTGACACTGTGACTATATTGTTTAGGTGACGGTCATAGTCAGCACATTTGTCTTCCCATTACTTCATGGTCAGTTAAGAAACACATATTGGATCCAGAATTTTTATTTAACACCAGATAGATTTTCCGTGGTCGCCAGCTGTAGTGTAGCAATAATAATATTCATGGCCTGTGCCTGGCACTATTCTAAATCAACTTGTTTAATCCCCACACAACCTAATGAGGTAAATC
This sequence comes from Enhydra lutris kenyoni, assembly GCF_002288905.1. Classification (NCBI taxonomy): domain Eukaryota; kingdom Metazoa; phylum Chordata; class Mammalia; order Carnivora; family Mustelidae; genus Enhydra; species Enhydra lutris. The sequence continues at coordinate 82,508,729 of NW_019154087.1, forward strand.
AAACTATTGCCCCCCACCCTTACAAATGTGGAAAGCATGGCCCAGAACAATCTAAGATATTGCCCGCATGATGAGTTAGAGGCAGAACTAAATTCAAATCCTGAGCAGACCGGCTCCAGGGCCCATGTTCTAAACCATGAGTCAATGAACTGTTGCTGTAGCGGCCCATACATATATTTTAGATTTTGCAGGCCATCTGGTCTCTCTTGCATCCCCTCCACTCTGTAACTGTAGCAGGAAAATAGCCATAGACAATATGTGAACAAATAAGTGTGACTATGTTCCAATAAAACTTTATTTGTAGATGCAAAATTTGAATCTCATATAATTTTCATATATTACGAAATATTCTATTTTTGACTTTTTCAATCATTTAAAAATGTAGAAAACATTCTCAACGTGAAGCCTGTACAAAAACAGGTTGTGTGTTGTTGTTGGCCCAAGGGCCATAGTTGGCCAATCCCTACTCAAAACTATGACCACCACCTTTTGAAGTGAGTGGAAAGGCTGGGGGTGCCGCCAGGAGAAGGGTCAGGGTAACAAGGGAGACATCAGTGTAGACCTTTCCACCAGAAGTCTGCTACATTAAGAGTTTGAGAGAAGCTCCTGGAAAACAAGTCATTGGAAGAGAACGACTCCAGGTAATAAAAATTGCTTTAGAGATTTGGGCACTCCTGAAAACAGTATCTGTTTGGGGGAATTATCTCTTGGCCTACCTCCTCTGAACTCTATTCTGAATGATAGGAGCTATAAATAAAAAACATAACTAAGCCTTTGTAAGACAGCAGACGAGCAACTGCTCTGGTATCCATGGAACAAGTAGACTTCCTCAGGTGGACGGGGGAGGCACATTTCTCACACTGTTATTCATAACAGCCAAGATATGGAAACATTGAAGTGTCCATCCAAGATGAATGGATAAAGAAGATGTGGTGTGTCCATACAATAGATCATTGTTCCACCATGAGAAAGACAGACATTTGTGATAGCATGTGGATGGACCTTGAGGGCATTATGCTATGTGAAATAAGTCCGAGAAAAATACTGTATAATCTCACTTGAAGGTGGAATCTTAAAAAAGGCCAGATTCATAGAAAGTATCATGGTGGTTGGCAGGGTCTGGGGGTTGGGAGAAGTGAGGAGATGTTGGTCAAAGGATGCAAACTCCCCCAGTTAGAAGGCGAATAAGTTGTGAGGATCTTTTTTTTTTTTTTAATTTTATTTATTTATTTGACAGAGAGAGATCACAAGTAGGCAGAGAGGCACGCAGAGAGAGAGGAAGGGAAGCCGACCCCATGCCGAGCAGAGAGCCCGATGTGGGGCTCGATCCCAGGACCCTGAGATCATGACCCGAGCCGAAGGCAGCGGCTCAACCCACTGAGCCACCCAGGTGCCCCGGTTGTGAGGATCTTGCATGGTGATTATAGCTGACAATACTGTATTATATCCTTGAAAGCTGCTAAGGGAGTAGATCTTCAATTTTCTCACCTGAACTATATAGGACAGCATATGGTAATTACGTGATGTGATCAAGGTGTTAGCTATAGCTGTGGGATTAATTATTTTGCAATAGATGAATGTATCAAATCAACATGTTGTACACCTTAGACTTACAAGGTGTTATATGTTAATTATATCTCAGTAAAGCTGAGCGGGAAAAGAGTGGAGGGAGGCACTCTCATGAGTATCCTAGTGGAAATGACAATGGGTTTTCTCAGATCATGGTGCTAGGAGAGGTGACAACCTCCATGAAAAAGTTTGCACAGACAGGTAGATACTGATGAGACCATCTGGCAAAGGTCAGAGCAGAAGAAAAGAAAAAGTGGGCAGATTGCTGTGAATTCTGAGTTACACCCTCTGGGCTTTTCCAGAAATACTGGAAGGGAGACTTGGCAGGTAAATAAATGAGGGTGTTGAAGCTGTAAAACCAGTGATTGATAGGAACTTTTTAAAAATTTTGCTAAAATATAATGACATATCAAATTGCATGCATTTTTTTAAAAAGATTTTATTTATTTATTTGACAGACAGAGATCACAAGTAGGCAGAGAGGCAGGCAGAGAGAGAGAGGAGGAAGCAGTCTCCCCACGGAGCAGAGAGCCCAATGTGGGGCCCGATCCCAGGATCCTGGGATCATGACCTGAGCCGAAGGCAGAGGTTTTACCCACTGGGCCACCCAGGCACCCCAAATTGCATGCATTTAAAGTGTGTAGTGTGATGATGATTTGATACACTTCTATATTGTGAGGTAAGGACAACAATAAGGACCGCCTCTGTCACTTATACCACCTTGTGTGTGTGGTAAAAACATTTAAGATTTACTACTCTTAGGAAGTTTTCAAATACATAATATAGTATTGTTAACTATAATCACATGTGCGTTAGACTTCCAGAACCTATGCACCTTATAACTGGAAGTTTGTGCCCTTTGACCAACATATTCCCCTCCCCTTAGGCCCTGGTAACCACCAATCTCCTCTCTATTTTGATAAGTTTGACTTTTTTTTTAGATTCCACATATACATGAGACCATATAGTATTGGTCTTTCTCTGACTTACTGCACTTAGCATAATGCCCTCAAGATCATCCATGTTCTTGCAAATGGCAGGATCCCCTTCTATTTCCATGATGAATAATATTCCACTGTGCATAAATAAATCCAGCACATTTTCTTTTCCCATTCATCCATTGATAGGTTATTTCCATATCTTGGCTATTGTGAATAATGCTGCAGTGAACGTGGGGGTGCAGATACCTTTTCAATATCCTGTTCTCATCACCTTTGGATATATAGATGAGTAATATTCTGAAATGCTTTCACATTCATTAGCGCACTAAGATTGAGACCACCATTTGCTGTCTTTAACTGTTCTTGGCCTCAGAACTTCCATGTTTTTGAATATCAGTCTTGGGCATGGCATTCTAAAGTCTACAGGGTCCGGCTTCATCCCAAGATTGTTTCGCCTCCTATTTGGGCAATATTCCCGAGCTCACTTCTTTCAAGATAACAAGGTATGTCTACATACTTTTCCGAGATCACCTGGCTCAGCCACCTCAGGGGAGGGTGCCTGGGGCTTTCTACTTACCTAGTTTCTTAGTCACGTTACCGTGGCATAATGTTCTTATTTAAACAAGCCCTTCCCTTCCATAAAATCATGCCTCAGGCTTCATTTCTCAGAACCACTCATACCACAGAGGCAAAAGGTCTTTTAGGAGAAGTAAACTCACTTATGTTCTTTGTGGAGGCAAACTCCACTTAGAAATGATCAGACTGCTAATGTCCGTCCTTGTTAACCGGGCTTGGCCCACGCTTCAAGTGCTAAGCCGGCCCTGGCTCTGGGACTTCTGTTTTGATTTCTCCTGTAATTTGCCAAAAGGGCCTCTCTTGACTTCAGTCTTCCTATTTGAAAACCTGTTGTTGTAATTCATTGCCTGGGTTCGAATGTTAGAATTCTTCAGATTAAGTAGTTCTTTGAAGACAGGAAACTACTATTCATCTAAAATGTGAACAACAGGAAAATTCCAGCGGCCATGTATTTTACTTAATGTTCTGTGAGCCATTTTAAGTAGAAGCATACCAATAAAATAAATAGACCTGTAGTGAATCCAGCCAAGTATAAGAGAAAAACAGGAGTGCCTGGGTGGCTCAGTCCGGTTAAGTGTGTGATTCTTGATTTCAAGATCAGGTTTTGATCTCAGGGTCCTGAGATCAAGCCCTGTGTTGGGCTCCACGCTTGGCCTGGAGCCTACTTAAACAAAACAAAACAAAAAACAAAACAAAACAAAACATAAATATGCAAACTAGGAATACAAAAGAACATAGGACTACAGAGTTAGAGGAGCAAATTTATGTAAGATTATACATATAGTTCTTAATAAATTGTAAAAAATCACAAACAGAATTCACTGGGAAAATGTAAATGACCAAAATTGAGCCAAGAAATACACAACCTCAGGCAGCCAAACAGCATAGAAGACACAGAAAATGTGGTCAAAATATTACATCTAAAAAATGTGGCAGGCCTAGCCACAAAGACAAATACTTTTGTGTATTCCAAGAAAAGATCAGTTGAGGATGTAGTATGAACTCTTCCATAGGAAAAGCCGGAATGAATGCGTCCTGGTTTACCATATGAAACAACATCACCCTGGCAGAAAAACCTGTCAAAATGTGGGAGGAAAAAAAAAAATACAGATTGATATTTATGCAAATATAATACAAATACAGCGATTAATAGAGATTCAGGATGAAATATTAGTGCATCGCATCAAGCATTCAGTGTGGATAGCAATCACGTGGGTAGATATATAAAAGGCATTTGATTAAAACTAACATTTGCTTGCAATCCAAACTCTTAGTAAACTAAGAATAAGACATGCATCCTCAACTTGATGAAGAACGTATGTTGGAAACAAGTACTTAAGAAACAACACTTAAGTGCTGACTGTCATGCATTCCCATTCACCAGAAATCAGAAGTGAGGTCCTGCAACACAGTGGTTAGAGCACTATTCAGGATTGCTCTCTGTATCCAATGCAAGGAAATGCGAAACATGGAGACCAAATTGTTATTGTTTGACAATTATATAACTGGATAACAGAATCAGCAATGAATATTTTCAAATAAATCAGAATATTATCATATATTTAACTCTTTTCTCCTGTTTTGTTGTACATGTAAGGGGACTTCAACAGACCAAAAAACCCAAAAACAAAAACAAAAGCAAAAAACAAACAAACAAAAAACCCCCCCAAACAAAAACCAAAGCAAAAAAAAAAAAAAAAACAAAAAACCAAACAATGGGATTCTTTCCCCAAATTTACTACTGTATGGTAATGTGTGATATTTCAGTTTCTACAAGGTTCAGATTCACCTTTAAACTTAACCCATCTTTAAACACAGAAGAGAATTTAGCTTCAAAATTGTTTCGCTTGTCACAGAGAAGTTTAACTGGGTCAGCCCGATTGCTATTATTTTGTCAGTAGTGTGCTCTCTTAGGTAGAATGGGCCTTTCAGTGGGTGGTAGGATGTCATTCTGAATTCTGCAAGGCTGGTGCTCCTGCACCCCTAAGAAGCATTGGCAGGACCCTCAGAGTTCACCTCCCACCCCAGGGTGAGCTGACAGCCCTGCCCCTGTTGTCGATCTCTGCTAACACCACCCTTTGTGCTCAGACCACAGAACTACAGCAGCAAACAAGACTTTGGGGTGTGGTTGCACAAATACATTTTGCGCTGAGCCTGTGTTTGCCTACAGTTGGCTCAGAGGGAGCCTCCTACCCTTAGGGACTGAGTTAACTCTAAAATCTCTAAACTCTGTGATGCAAAGGAGCCCTGAAGCATCCAAATAAGGCCCAACCTGTAGCTACAGGCTGAGCCGAACTTGGTTGCAGTGGCAACAGCATAGGAAATAAAATTCACGAAAGTGTTTGTGAGAGCAACACAAACTGAACTGGAAAATATAATTGTAGGGGAGCCTGGGTGGCTCAGTCAGTTAAGTGTCCCACTCTTGGTATGGGCTCAGATCATGATCTTGTGGGATGGAACCCTGAGTCAGCTCATGCTCAGTGGGGAGTCTGTTCGCGATTCTTTTCCTCTGCACCACCCCACCACTAAAATAAGTAAATAAATCTTTACAAAAATTTAAAAAATTTAAAAATTAAACAAAAAAACACACAATTATAATCACTGCTGAATTAACCAACAAACAATTGAGGTATGATTTCAGAACCATTGGTAGTTTTCTTGCCATGCTCAAAATCGTCTCTTCCAACACTCCTTCTAAATAAACACACCCTATGGTATCCTAGGAAAAGGGGCTTGAAATTTTCTTGGGATTAACGATGTCCACAGAGGTGACATGTTTGTTTCAATGCCCGTAGTAGAACAATACAGTCAAGTTTAGGGAATGAATTAGAAAGAGCTCAAGACTTCAAAATAAATTTTAAAATTTCATGAAATCAGCCCATGGTAATTTTTGTCTGCGTTTTAAAATAGAAATAATTTACTATGCTACTGCAAATAGCCTATGAAACTCTAAGGGGATAACAAAAATTAAAAGATCACGGTGGGGTGGTGATGGTGGTGGTGGTGTGTGTGTGTGTGTGTGTGTGTGGTGGGGGAATGCTGCTATTCCTGGAAAAGAAAGCTAAGAAGGAATGCAGTTTAAAAAAAAAAAAAGAAAAGAAAAAAAAAAAAAATCCGGGACAATGTCATGCTCCATAGATATGATACTACTGCCACCCACTGTTGTAAGTGTAAATTGCAGCTATGCAATAGCTCGTTCTGATTTTTCAAAATTCTTTTAAAACCGCCCTCTCAAAACAACAACAACAACAACAACAATCCCCTGCCCTCTCAAGGCAGGAGCAGGTGTTTTGTGTTGCTTTCACTATTTCCACTTCCTTAAATCTTATGAAGAATTACTGTGCTAAGAGCTTTACATAGATCGGAGCTTGCGAGTCACTAAACTGCTTAGCCCAGGTCCCATAGGCGGGGACGGATAGAGCCAGGGGTAGAACTTTCTAATCAAAAATCGACCTCCAGGCTGCTCTTCTGCCTTTGTCTGGTTTTTGGCTATGTCTTGGGATACCCCTTGGGGGAGATCTTCCAGAATATATGTTTCCATCCCTTCAGCCTCAGCTTATCACCTTCAGAAGAACTCGCGCAGGGGAGTGAATTATTATAAAACACTATTAGGGCAAAAAAAGAGGTTCTGCAGGTTATTTTGGGTGGTCCTTCCTATTTTAATAAAAAAATAAAAATTTAAAAAAAAGTTTCAAGCCTTCATATGCCTTTGTGCTAATTTGCGTGTCTGACAGTGATAACTTGTTTTTGGATATTTTCAGATTACCGTTAGTGATAGGAAGATGGGCCAGATTTTCCCTGAAAGGCTCCCCCTCTGAGACTAAGGCTTCCACCACCATTGTTTTTCTATCGGGGGGTAAGAATGACTTATTGGTCCTTATTTTGTATAGAAGCCTAGTTATCAAAACTTTTTTTGGGGGGGCGCCTGGGTGGCTCTCTGCCTGCCTCTGCCTACTTGTGATCTCTCTCTCTCTGTCAAATAAATAAATAAAATATTAAAAGAAAAAACAAACTTTTTTTTTTTTAATTTGACAGAGATCACACGCAGACAGAGAGAGAGGAGGAAGCAGACTCCCCACTGAGCAGAGAGCCCGATGGAGGGCTCGATCCCAGGACCCTGGGATCATGACCTGAGCCGAAGGCAGAGGCTTTAACTCACTGAGCCACCCAGGCGCCCCTAGTTATCCAAACTTTTTATTGGCCATTGTATGGAGATGCTAAAAACTGGTAGTACTATGTTCCCGTGAATCCCTGGATTTGTGCTAAATAAAATGGGTTTTTGTGTCCAAGGTTTGAAAACACCAAACAAAGAGGGGATGAAGCAGATGGAAAAGTATAGAATAGACGGAGTTTAGGAGGGCAGAGGGGAAAGGGAGAGGGAGACACCGGCAGGGTAGCAAATCCAATTGGAGGAGAGAAGCAAAATCAGAAATATGTACCCAGGATGCACTTCCTAGGAAAAGCAGAAGTTGGAGATGTAGTCTCAGCATGCATCCATGGGGAGTGATGTGGAGTTGAGACCAGTGGGAAGCCCATGGCTGGGAACTCCATGCCAGTGTGTGTTGTTTCTTAAGAGGACACCTTTCAAATAAAGAGAGTCAACACCAGATACTATTAAAGTCCAATCAATTCAACTATATAAATATTTATCCAGTGCCTTTGGTATAAAGAGCACTGTGGTAGTTGTACACTGTGAGTAGTCAAAAATCTGTCTCAACAGACCTCCTTTCCCTGTCCTTGCTGCACATTTGAACTGGCAGTATTTAATGCCATCTAGCTGTAAAGGCTGGAAAAGCTCAGTGGCTGAGTTCCAATCTGATTAAGCATGGTGTGCCCAAAAGATACGGCTTAGTTACCCAGTTACAGACTCGATTGGCATCTCCAGGCGGTGTAATGATTGCCAGGTCAGGATCCTGCTTCTGGCCTGCGGAACCCTACCTCTTACAAGCGTGTGTACTAGTTGTAAATTGTTTTCTCTTTTTTAAAAATTGTGGTTAAAAAAAAATAAAAACCCACATGACATTAAATGTATTATCTGAATCATTTTTAAGTGTACAGCTCAGTTGCGTTAAGTATATTTTACCTTGTTGCACAACAGATCTCTAGAACTTTCTCATCTTGCAAAACTGAAACTCTATACCCATTAAAACTAATTCCTCCTCCCTCCTCTCTCCAGCGCTTGGTCACTGCCTTTCTATTTCCTGTTTCTATGATTTTGATTACTTGAGATACTTCCTATGAGTTGAATCACACAGTATTATCTCCCTTTGTGACTGGCTTAGCATAGGGTTCTTGAGGTTCCGCCATGTCTTAGCATGTGACAGATTTTTTTTTTAAAGATTTATTTATTTATTTATTTGACAGAGATCACCAGTAGGCAGAGAGGCAGGCAGAGAGAGAGAGAGAGAGAAGAGGAAGCAGGCTCCCTACTAAGCAGAGAGCCCTATTCGGGGCTCCATCCCAGGGTCCTGAGATCATGACCTAAGCCGAAGGCAGAGGCTTTAACCCACTGAGTCACCCAGGCTCCCCTTTTATTTTCTTTTTTAAAGCCTGTGTAATATGTTATTGTATGTATATGCCACATTTTCTTTATCCATTCATACATCAATCACACCTCTTGGCTGTTGTGAATGCTCCAGTGAACATGGGTGTGGTGTTTGTTTGTTTTTTTTTAATTTGGGTTTTTTAAAAACCCAATCTACCCAACCTACAAGTCTAGCAGTCTAGGGAGTGTTGATGGAAACTGAGGCAGAATGATGAACAGTAGCGGCTAAGTGTTTCAGGAAGCCGAGCATGTGGACAGAATTCTTGGCCGCCATGCTTCACTGCATGTACATTTCACTTAGAACAAAATGTAGCTCTTGGCATGACCCCCTTGGGTTTACAGAAAGACAAATTTGCAACAAAGGGCTGGAACTTTTCTTCAGTGACTCATGCAGGTCACATAGCTCAGATCTCTAGTGTCCTTGTATGTCATCCAGAGATTTTATGGGAGTCATCGTCATCTGCTTCCAAGATGGATATGTGTGCTCTGTCAAATTCCACAAAAGGAGGCATGCTGGAGGGAAGAAAGAAGACAGATCCTGAACTCTGGACTGGGAAGACATTAATTGTAGTCCATTGTTTTTAAACCTAGGAAAATCATTTAAGTTCTTTAAATTTCAACCTTCTCATTTATCAAATGAGGATGATAAAGCAGACTACAAATTTTGGGTGAGGATTTAATGAGAGTAATTGTAAATTCTAAAAAAAAAGTGTGATATAAACATTGACTACATGAGTTTTAGTGAATATCAGTATAATAGCATTTGTAGCAAATTTCTGTTTCAACTTGTCATTTAGCTGCTTTCTTTCTTTTTATAACTCGGAGGATAGCAAGCTTTCTTAATCACATATCTTTCAGGGTTCTGAAAAGTAAGTTCTTTCCTCTCAAATTCAAATGGAAGAATAGCTATCTTCCCTGGGGTTTATGGCTTCTATGAATACAGAAATAGTTACTCAAAATTTACCAATTCATGAAAATGTTTGTGGGGAGTGCCAGAAATTGCTGGTTTTTCCTGGATGTCTAGTCCCTCTACTCCTTCTTTAATAACAGAACTACTGTCTTGTTTTTTGTTGGTTTTTGTTTGTTTGTTTGTTTTAGCTGGACACATAGCTGCCTAGAATAAAGATTAGTGTTTCTTTGCTTCTTTTGTGGCTAGCTGTGGTTAGGTATGGAGTTTTGGCCAATTGAAATTGGGTCTGTCTACATGTTTTTTAAGCCAAAAAGAAAAAATAAAGTTAATATAGGCAGTTAGCCCCTTTCAAAATAATTGGAAGATGAGGTGGCAGGAGGCTGCCATCTGAACTACTAAGTTCCAGAACATTCCATCATTGCTTCATTCTATCTTGGAGCATGAAGTGGGATCATCCTGGGTCCCCAATAAATCCAGAGTTACCAAATCAGACACTTGGGTCACTTATTTCTAGGCATGGTTTATGTGCAAGAAAAAGTTCTTTCTTGTTCACGCACACCACTGTTGGCTGGGATCTTCTGTCACTCAGAATGGAACCAAACTATAACTGATACGAGTTTGATCACAATTGTGATTATTACTCACATGGTATTTTTAGATATACTACTTTAAAAAAAATCCCCACCACACATTGTTACCTGTGCCCAGGATATCCTCAAATGCAGAAAGCTTTCAAATGTGGATGTGGCAGACACTGTTGGCCTAACTAAGAAGCGGGAAACTTCTTGAATATTTACACAGAGAGGTGCCAGTGGAGGGGATTGGGGACCCAAGGGGTGGAAGAGCCCAGTGTAGGGCAGTAAAGGTAATTTAGGGATTAGCAACAGCTGCTACCACTGCTGGTCTGAAAGGACAGAAGGAAATAGTATCGATTGTATCATCCTTCCCGTTTATTCACTACGCTTCCAGGTTTATACATCCTGCCTCATGGATATGTGGCTTGCTTGGCTAAGAAAGTATGAGCAGAAGTGATAGAGGCTTACAAACAGCTAGCGTCACAAAGTCTTTCTGACAGCCGCATAGCTTGTTAAGTAGGCAGCCCTGGGCTTGGAGTCAGGACATCTGCTTTCAATTCCTGGCTCGGCCACTTACCACCTAATAGATCTTGGGCCAATCACGGAGCTTCACCTGAAGGCAATTTCTTCACTGGGGGAATGTGCTCCGTAATGGATTTACACTGATCTGTCAGTATCCTTTTATCCTGCTACCATGTATGTTGGTTCAACCATACAATAGCCGTCCCTGAAAGGAGAAATTCTTGTCCCTAGATTGGGTACTTTATTTTCCCTGTTCTTTGACTAAACATTGTCTTTGTCCTCGTACTTATTCACCAAGTGGGTTTCTTTTCTTTTCTTTTCTTTTCTGCCAAGAATGACTATTTCTTCCATGAACCAGAGCACTGCAAAGTCGACTCATTCCTATTTTTTTTTTTTTTAAGATTTATTTATTTATTTATTTATTTGATAGACAGAGATCACAAGCAGGCAGAGAGGGAGGAGGAAGCAGGCTTCCCGCTAAGCAGAGAGCCCGATGCGGGGCTCGATCCCAGGACCCCGGGATCATGACCTGAGCTGAAGGAAGAGGCTTTAACCCACCGAGCCACCCAGGCGCCCCCTCATTCCCATTTTTAATAGAATGATTCCATTGGCTGGGAAAAAGAGTGTAAGTTTCAGGAATGACTTGGCAGGTGCAGGAGAAACATTAACACTCTAGAGCCTCAGATAAATGAAGACCCTTTCAAGTGGCGTTGAGTGCTGTGATAAAGAAATTTTCAAAAAGGAGCTGTAATGCAATCTTTTAGTCCCCCTCCTCCCCCCAACTACACTTCCAAACTCCCAACTGCGCTTGTCACCTGCGCTGTCACCACCTTCTTTTCCTCCTTTTCAGTGGGAGAAAGATTATATTTCACTTGATTTATACCAACCAGACTTCCTGGACTGACTACCAAGGACTCTCTGGTGGTTTTAAATCCTGCACACAGTTGTGCTAAAAATGAGGGGATAGGGGTGAAGTGTGTCTTCTTAGCTTGTCACCAGTTAGTCTGAGAGTTGTGGTCCGTCATCCTGCTAGGTGCTTCTGAAGTGTACGGTCCCAGCACTGGGGATAAAAGTCACCCTGCGGAATGGTCGAGGGGAGATGGGATGAAGAAGGGAGGTCTCTTGCCTACCTGGCTGAAACTGAGCTATGCCCATCTCTCATAGGCACTAGTCCTGGGATCTCTCACCAATCCTTCTAACTGATGGCCGCACTGATTTCTAAATAAAAGGGCATGAGTGGGGCCATCCCACTTTCATAGGGCCAAGATTCCTCAGAGATATGCCTAGGCATAGACATCAGCTTGGTCCCTGGGCCACCCTCCCTGGGCAGCCATGGTGGGTAGGGCGGCAGAAAGTTCTTCGGGTTGGAAGCCATTCAAAACAGAACCGTGTCTGATAATCCAGTGTTTGTGTTTTCATGACGTGGATCTTCCTGCAGTTTTTCCAGCCCGATTGAAACTCTTAAGACGAATACATGAAAAATCAGACCATGGCCTTCCCTGCCTTCACCAAGGAAAGAGGGTGGGATTTCATCCCATTTCCCACCTTTCCTCCACCAACAGGCTTACATCTGTTTATTTCTTTTACTTTTTTTTAACAAGTAGCATAAGTAATACACACAGAGTGTGTTAGTTTCCTGTTACTGCTGTACAAATGACTACAAACTGAGCGGCTTAAGACAACACAAACTTACTATCTTCCAGTTCTACAGGTCAGAAGTGCAAAATGAATCTTAGGGGCTAAATCAAGGTGTCAGCAAACCTGTATTTCTTTTGGGAGAATCTTTTTTGCTATGTTTTCCAGCTTCTAGAAGCCTCCTTGGCTCCCGGCCCCTTCCGCCACCTGCAGAGTGCGTCACTCCAGTGTCTGCTGCCTCTGTCACATCTCCTCTCTGAGTCTTGCCCTCGGCCTCCCTCTTATAAGGACCTTTGAGGTTGCATGGAGCTCACCCAAATTATCAAGTATGATCTCCCCATCTCAAGATCTGTCGCTTAATCACATCTTCAAAGTCCCTTTGCCATGTATGGTATCATAGCCCCAGGTTCCAAGGATGAGGAAATAGACATCCTTGGGGATCACTGTTCTGTCTGCCACACTTAATAAAAGGATAATAAGTAGCATAGAGGGCATAAAATAAAAAATCAAATCACCCCCCAAATAATTTTTGATTGTGTCTATCATAAGTTCTGCTAGTTTGCTACCAAACTCTAAATAGCTTGCTTATATATTTCTAGTTGTTGATTGATAAACTTCAAAAGTATCTGTTGATATTTTTACTTGTTGATAAATGATGAATTTAACACACACACCCTCCCTTCTCTTGCCCCTCAACATTCCCTTACTCCTCTAATTAACTGACTTGACATTGACTTTTGACACTGTTTATTGATGGCCTATAAGTAGGATGCAAGAGTTGCTGTATTTATACTTTTTCCCCAGGTTTCCTCCTACTCCTCTGTGCTTGACTTGTCAGTGATACCATTAGTTTCTTATTGTCAAGGATTAATTTTCTATAATTAAGCCTTCCATGTGCTTTGTCTATACGTCTATAGATTAGTTCTCAAATTAAACATAGTGATTCTGATATGATGATTCTGAAGGTATTAATCACTGAAGGAAAAACAGGGTGAGCAGACCTATAGAAAAGAAAATGCAATCCTACATCCCTAAAACTGTGCCTCTTGGAAGAAAAAAATTCCAAGTATCAAGGTCAATGGAATTTCCCTGCCCAGCAACTACTAAAAATTGGTTCACATTTTAATTTGCCCTCTGCAGACCTGTGATCTCCTTGGACAGCTTTTGTTTTACTGGGGACTGTATTGTTTTTATTATTTTCATGTTCACAGGAAAGAAGAGCGAAATTTTACTTTCATATTCAGCATATATATTGAATGAACTCAAAGGTTTTTTTGTTTGTTTCAAAGAGCCTTCTAACTTCCTGGTTTAATTTGAACGACTTTTTTTGTTTTAAAGATATTTATTTATTTGGCAGACAGAGATCAGAAGTAGGCAGAGAGGTGGGCAGAGAGAGAGGAGGAAGCAGGCTCCCGGCTTCCTGAGCAGAGAGCCTGATGCGGGAGGTGATCCCAGGACTCTGGGATCATGACCTGAGCCGAAGGCAGAGGCTTTAACCCCCTGAGCCACCCAGGCACCCCTGAACTACTTTCTTTCAAGGCAAGCTGCATACAATTATTCCAAGAATCTCTTCTTTGCACTTTTGAATGCATCACACTATTTTTTAGATTATATATGTTCTTGCTTGGAATCCTTTTTCATTTTGCTAAAATAACACCTCAAATTAATTTTTCCAAGAAATGGTGCAATGGAGGTTACCTTTCTGGGTCCTTACCTGTTTGAAAGTGTTGATAATCATTTCTTATGTTCAGTTGTGAGTTTGGCCAGAGATAGAACACTCAGTGCCAAACTTTCTCTCAAAATCTTGAAGTTACCATTTCACTTTTCTGTAGCATTCATTGCTGCTGATCAGTAATCTGACACCAATAGGATGTTTTTTCTTCATAGGAGCCTTTTCATTTTCTTTATTTTTTAGTTTTCTTTTGAATTTTTTTTTTTTTTTAATTTTTGGGGTAGAGAGGGGCATAGAGTGAGGGACAAAGAAAATCTTTTCTTTTTTTAAATTTTATTTTTAGGGGCGCCTGGGTGGCTCAGTGGGTTAAGCCGCTGCCTTCGGCTCAGGTCATGGTCTCAGGGTCCTGGGATCGAGTCCCACATCGGGCTCTCTGCTCAGCATGAAGCCTGCTTCCCTCTCTCTCTCTCTGCCTGCCTCTCCGTCTACTTGTGATCTCTCTCTGTCAAATAAATAAATAAAATCTTTAAAAAAAATTTTATTTTTATTTATTTATTTATTTATTTGACAGACAGAGATCTCAAGTAGGCAGAGACGCAGGCAGAGAGGGAGAGGAGGAAGCAGGCTCCCCGCTTCCTGAGCAGAGAGCCCAATGAGGGAGGTGATCCCAGGACCCTGCGATCATGACCTGAGCCGAAGGCAGAGGCTTTAACCCACTGAACCACCCAGGTGCCCCAGGACAGAGAGAATCTTAAGCGGGTTCCATTCTGAGGCAGGGCTCCATCTCATGACCTGAGATCATGCTGATGCTCCTTTTAAACTGGAAGACCCACATCTCTTCAGTTTTCCCCAACTCAGGGCATTTTTCTTCTCTTATTTCTTTGATGATGTCCTCCATTCATTTTCTGTTCTCTGTTCTGGAATATCTACCATGTGGTAATAGGACCATCTGGATTCATCTTATATGTCTCGTATTTTTCTTAGAACTTTTGCTTTAATTGCTGTAATTTTGTTTTTAAGATTTTATTTATTTATTTGACAGAGAGAGTGAGAGAACACAAGCAGGGGGAGTAGCAGAGGGAGAGGGAGAAGTAGGCAAATACAATCTTAAAAACAAAACAAAACAAAACAAAACAAAACAACGGTCACAAGCATTAAGTAGTGATAACTGCCAGCAATGGTTATAAATGTTCCATACATTCACTCATTTAATTCTCACGACAATCCTAGGAGGGAGAAAGTGCTCTCTATCAAACAGTATTGGCTAGGTAGGGTTGTGGTAGCAAGCAAACCCAAATTTCAGCGGTTTCAACAACAAAGTTTCATTTCTTACTTGTATTTCAGGTTGGCTGTGGGTCAGCGGTAGCTCGGCAGCTCTTCCTCACTTTGGTGTCAAGGTCAAGGTCAGCCCCTGTTTTGGTCTCATGGCAGGGGAAAAGAGTTGGCTGAACTTGGCAACAGTTCTGAAAACTTCTGCTCAGACTCGTTGCCCATCACTTCCTCTTTCATTCTATTGGCCAGCTGGCATGGCCGCACCTGATGTGAAGTGAGCAGGTGTACTCACCTATAGGAAGAGGACAAAAAAGGAGATTGGAGGGGATCTTTGCTTTGTAGTTGAGGAAACTGAGATGCAGAGATGGCAAGCAACTTGCCCAAGGTGACACAGCTTGTAAGTGGTACGACTGAACCCCAGGGGTCTCATAAACAGTACGAACGAACATTTCTCTCTTGTAGGCCCTGTTCCCCCTTCAAAATCCTGTCACACTATTTCCAGAAGTTTTTAGGGAGTATCTTGTGTATGTTCACAAACAGATCCTCCCAGCCTGACCAGCTGGTGAGATCTCTGCCATTTAAAGAGCCACATAAACGTACCTCCCAGGGGTCGTCTCTTCTTGATATTGAATCGCTACCTACTTCAGACTCTCCTGTTACAGATTCACTGGTACCAAAGCTGCTGGGGCCCATCAGAACTAGGGGGCTTTCAGCGTGGGGTTCAGGGTGTGGCTGCTGGTGTCTATTCCATGGGCCTGCTTTGGCCCCGTGCCTCTGAGGTGTGTGCTTGGGCATGACAATTGACATCCCTGAAGTCATGCTCTGCCATCCTCCTTGACCCTGGACCCAAAGTACCATTGGCTTTAGCTCTCAGTATATCATAGAGATTTTTTATTTTTTAAGATTTATTGGTTTATTTTAGAGAGAGAGGGAGAGAGCATGTCTTCAGGGGGATGTGGATGGGGGGGAGCAGAGGGAGAGAGAATCTCAAGCGGAATCCCTGCTGTGAGCAGAACCCAATTCAGGGCTCGATCTCATGATCCCAAGCTTACGACCCGAACTGAAATCAAGAGCTGGACACTCAACCAACTAAGACACCCAGGCGCCCCCACAGTGATTTTTTTGAATTATGGTTTTATTTTTTGGAGAGGTAAAATGTTCATGTTGTAACAAATAACATATAATAACAATATAAGAAAACATACAATCTGGCTTCCATTCTCGCTGTGTGTGCCCTATTCTCCCTTTAGAGGATACAGATTTATATTAGTTTCTGATATTATTATTATTGTATTATATATAATTTAAATTCTTCTAGAATTTCTGAAAAATACTAGCAATGTATTTTTATCTCCTTTTCTTATGCAAAAGGCAGCATACTGTGTATAATTCTGGACAATTATAGGTAAAAGTGGGTCCCTCCAAAACGTGTTTTTAAAATCCTAAGCTCCAGTGCCCATGAATATAGTCTTATTTGGAAATAAGGTGTCTGTGGATGTGATCAAGTTAAGATGAGGTCTTTAGGGTGGACCCTAATCTAATATGATTGGTGACCTTCTATGAAGGGGGAAATTGGGCCACAGAGAGGGAGAATTCTGCTGGTGACAGAAGCAGAGACTGGGGTAGTGCACCTGCCAGCCAAGGAAGGCCAGGGACGGCCAGCCAAGAATAGAAGCTGAAAGAGGCAAGAAAGGACCCTTCTTTTGAGGCTTTAGAGAGAGGGTAGCCCTGCCAACCCCTTGATTTTGGACTTCCAGCCTTCAGAAACATAAGACAATACATTTCTGTTGTTCTAAACCATCTAGTTTGTGGCAACTTGAAAGCATAGACCTAGTGAACTAGAACTTGCACTTTGCTTTTCTTTCACTTAACATAGCAGAAATTTTCTGAAGCAGTACAAGAAAGCTTTCCTGTGCTGAAAAATGCAATGCAATATTCTGTTTGGATTACCATAATTTATTTACCTTGCTCTACTGATGAATACTTGAATTATTTTTGGGTTTTTACTGCTACAGACCATCTTGCAATGAATACTTTTTTTTTTTTAAGAGAGAGAGAAAGAGAGTGTGTGCTCATATGTGAGTGGGGCGGGGGTGGCGGGGTGGGGTGAGAGTGTGGATGGGGAAGGGCAGAGGGAGAATAAATTCCCACATATATTTTGATTAATGCCTGGACATCTTTTTTTAAAGATTTTATTTATTTATTTGACAAAGAGAGAGAGAGAGAAATCACAAATAGGCAGAGAGGCAAGCAGAGAGAGAGAGGGGGTAGCAGGCTCCCCTCTGAGCAGAGATCCCGATGTGGGGCTTGATTGCAGAACCCTGGGATCATGACCTGAGCCAAAGGCAGAGGCTTATCCCACTGAGCCACCCAGGCACCCCTAATGTCTGGACTTTTTATTCTGTTCTATTTATCTGTTTATTCATGTCTTAATACCAAAATATTTAAAATTTTGTGTTTTAAAACATATAATATTTAGCAGGGCAATTCTTCATTCACTGCTTTGTTGGTTTTTTTCCCCCCAAAAGTGTTCTGGCTCTTGCTTTCTTATTTACGTATATAAGCTGTAGAATCAGCTTCTCCCAGTAGTCTATATAAACAGAGTTTCCATTTTCACTCACAACATTCTCTTTCTTTAGGTTTTACGCAGTTTCATGTGCTCTTTCCCTCTGATGTTTGGGTTTGTATCATCACAAACCCCAACTTTACAGGCTTCTCATTCATCCCTACAATGAGTACATCCTGACAGCCTCTTGGACTATAATGTGCCCTACGTCTGCCACGACCCTGCATCCAACATTCTGAATCCTACCACGGTCAGTGTTTGGGCTGGAGCAGGACCTTGATAAAGACATACTCATTCATGCTGCTGGTATCTATTAGCACCTTCTTAAATATCCAGGAATAATACAAATCTAATAAGAAATGAATAGCCCTATGAGAAGAAAATTCTGAAATTTTTCTTTTTCTTTTTTTTTTTTTTAAAGGTTTATTTGAGAGAGAAAGAGGGTGTAAGTAGCGGGAGGGGCCAAGGGAAAGGGAGAGAGTCTTCAAACAGGTTTCTTACTGAGTGGGGCGCCCCCTGGTGGGGCTGTATCCCAGGACCCCGAGATCAAGACCTGAACCAAAACTGTAAGTTGGATGCTTAATTGACAGAGCCATCCAGGCGCCCCATGAGCCACCCAGACACTCTGAAAATTATGAAACTTTTCTGAAGGAAATATACAAATATACAAAGACATATAAATAAAAAGACACATTCTCTTCCTGGAAGGGACCATTTAATGATATTCTTCTCTAAATCAATTAATTATTTGATGCATTCTAATAAATATACAAGTGTGATTCTTTTTTTTTTTTTTTTTAAAGATTTTACTTATTTATTTGACAGAGAGAGATCACAAGTAGGCAGAGAGGCAGGCAGAGAGAGAGGGAGAAGCAGGCTCCCCGCCAAGCAGAGCCTGATACGGGGCTTGATCCCAGGACCTCTAGACCATGACCTGAACCGAAGGCAGAGGCCTTAACCCACTGAGCCACCCAGGCGCCCCTACAAGTATGATTCTTTCCTAACTTGAAATGGTACTTTAAAGTTCTCTCCATTATTCTTTGAGAAAATAATGGGAGAGAAAGCTTTATAAAAATTTGTAATGAAGAGTACTGAGTAAAATATCTTTTAAAGTTATAGTAATTTTAAAAAAGTGGTAGTAGTGAAGATTGCTGGATAAAATATAGGACCTAGAAAAGGGCTAATTGTATGAGAACTTGGTTTATGATGAAATGACACTTCAAATTGGATGAGGAAATACAGTGTGTTCAAAAAATGGTAATAATGGGATATAGCTAAGCCACTTCAACAAAAACACCAGAAATACAACTCAGGGTGTTGCTGCTCCATGTGCAGTCCACATACTATGTGTTTATGGTCTATGAAGATGTAGGTCCTAAAACTGAGTGTGAACGTTTAGAAACTCTTATGGCCATTTGACCTTGCTGTGACCTTCAAGTGCATGATCTTCTGTCCGGAAATGGTATATTGCATTCTGGAGGCTGAGAATGCATGGTGGGTGGTGGAGGTCATGGGCGGTAGGAATTTATTATAACATGTGATATTTAAAGTTCAGTATGAGAAAATGTAATGATTTAAAACATTTTTGAAATTTTAGTAATTAATAATTAATACTTATTACACTATTAAGTATTAATTACTGTTTTGTTTCCTAACCAAGCCTTCTTAAATTCATTGTTGAACATGATTAGCTTAATGGAATATATTTTTATTATTTATTTTCTAGTTTTAAAACAACAGTAACTTCAGAAAAGGTACAAGACTAATACAAAGTACTCCTGTATTCACCTAGATTTCCCAGTGGTTAACATTCTACCACATTTGTCTTACCATTCTCTCTTTCCCTCTCTCACTATAGAGACATGGCAGGTAATACTTTCTGAAATAGCCAGAGCAATATGTCACTGTTCCATACGCTCTTCTAGAACCTTGCCACTCCTCAGCAAGAAGTGTGGTCTGTGCCCTCTGTTCTTGCCCTGCATGGGAGTGTGACTGCTGTAGAGAATGGAGTTCAGCATAAGTGATGTTATGTGACTTCTCAGATTACGTCATAGAAAAGATACACCTTCGGCCTGGTTATCTCTACCTTTGGCCTGGTTATGTCTACCCTAGGACCCAACTGTCATTTTTGAGAAAGCCCAGAACATATAGTTAGGCCACATAGAGATTTTCCAGTCAATAGCATCAGCATCAGCTTGGCTGTCAGCCAACATCAACCACCAGACAAGGGAGTGATGATTTAGCCCCCAGCCCTCAAATCTTCCAGCTGAGGTCACAGACATCATGGGGCAGAGACAAGCCTCCTAATGCTCTGTGCTGTCTGAATTCCTGACTCACAGAATCCATGAGCATAATAATTGGTTGTTCTATGCCATTAAGTTTTGGGATAATTACTCAGCTATCATAAGTAGAACAATACATTAACAATCTTTTTTTTTCTGAGTCATTAGGGAACAAATTACAGGTATGAAGCCATTACTTGTTAATGTTTCCTAAAAGCAAGGACAGCCTTCTGCATAACCACAGAGCAGCCATCAAAGTCAGGAAATTAATGCTGAGACACTAGGCCCTTCTAACCCCCAGATCCCATTCGTATTTCACTGGCTGTCCCCAAAATGTCTCATACAGATTTAGGATCTACTCCACAATCACATGTTGCATTTGGTTGTTTTACTTAATCTGGAACTATTCCTCAATCTTCGTTTGGCTTTTCTGACCTTGGCAATTTTGGAAAAGTGCAGGCAACTTACTTTGTAGAATGTTCCTCAGTTTGGGTTTGTCTGATATTTCCTCATGATTACATTCAGGCTGTATAATATTTTCAGGAATGTCACAGAAGTGATTCTGTGTTCTTAGTGCATTGTATTAGGAGACACACAACTTTTAACATTTTTCACTTGGTTAAAATTTTGTCTGCCATGATCCTCTATTGTAGAGTAAATAAATATTTTGTACTCAGTATTTTGTGTAAATTTCCTGTTCTTCAGCAAAATTTACTCCCCTAGTTTTGATGTCTGTTGCTGATTCTTTGCTTTAATCAGTTACTACTATCATGGCTGCTAAATGTTGATTTCCTAATTCCATTATTTCTTCTACATGTATTAACTAACTTTCTATTAAAATGAGAGTTTTCCTTTCTTGTGGATCTACATATGACACATGATTCTTGCTTTATTCAAAGCGCTAATCTGTTAATCATTATTTTATGCTCAGATTATCCCAGGTTGGGTCATCGAGATATGCTTTCTTCATTCTATAGGCACTTCCTTTCTCTCTGGCACAAGAAGATGTTCTAAACCAGAAAACCAGAGTCCATGGGCCAACTCCAGCTTACCAGCTGCTTTTGTAAACACAGCTTTTTTTTTTTTTTTTTAAGGATTTTATGTATTTATTTGACGGACAGAGATCACAAGTAGGCAGAGAGGCAGGCAGAGAGAGAGAGGGAAGCAGGCTCCCCGCTGAGCAGAGACCCCCCCCCTCCCGCCCCCGACTCCGGGCTCGATCCCCAGACCCTGAGATCATGACCTGAGCCGAAGGCAGAGGCTTTAACCCACTGAGCCACCCAGGCGCCCCTGTAAACACAGTTTGAGCATTGTCTACAGCTACCTTCACACTTCTGCAACTGAGTTGTATGGGAGGTGTGTATTTGCCAAAGTTGTACCATTTCACATTCTCACCAGCAGTGTGCTGGAGTTCCAGTTGCTGCACATCATTGCCATCACTTGGCGTTGTTAATCTTTCTACTTTTTAACCATTCTAATGAGCCTATAGATGTATTTCATTGTGGTTTCAGTTTTCATTTCTCTGATGACTGGTTATGTTGAGTGTGTTTCATGTATTTATCAGCCGTTTGGAGATCTATTCCAGCCTTTTTTTGAAAAATAAGTTTCTTTGTCTTTTTTTAATTAAAGATTATATTTATTTATTTGAGAGAGAGAGAGAGAAAGCACAAGCAGGGGGAGTGGAAGAGGGAGAAGAACACTTCTCACTGAGCAGGGAGCCCGATGCGGGGCTCCATCCCAGGACCCTGAGATCATGACCTGAGCTGAGGGCAGAGGCTTAACTCACTGAGCCACCCAGGCGCCCCTCATCTTTCTATTACTGCGTTGTAGGAGTTCTTTCTTTTTATTGTACTTGACATTGAATGTTATATTAGTATTAGTTTTAGGTGTACAACAGTGATTTGACAATTCTATATATTGTGCAATGCTTATTAAAATAAGTGTAATTACCATCTATCACCATATAAAATTATTACAACATTATTGACTCTCCTATGCAATATTTTTCATCCCCATGATTTATTTATTTTATAACTGGAAGCTTGCACATTTGAGAGTCCTTTATGTATTCTGATACAAGTTTTTTGTCAGGTATGTATTGTAAATGTTTTCTCCCATTCTGCAGCTTGTTTTCCTATTGTCTTAATGATGCCTGTTGTAAAGAAAACCATTTTTTATTTAATTTTTTTGGTCTATGTTTTTATGTCCTATCTAAGATTTTCACCTCTGCCCCTCTTCTACAAGCATGGTAATTTTTGCTTTTTTATTTATGTTTATGATACACTTCTAATTTTTATAATAGTGTGAAGTGTGAATAATGGCCAGCTTTTAAAAATACAGATATCCAGTAGTTCTAGCAGCATTTATAGAAAAGACTTTCCTTTTACGCGTTGAATTGCTTTGACATGTTTGGGGAAAATGAATTTACCAAATATTAGTGGATCTAAATTTAGAGTCACCATACTATTTCAGTGATGTTTACGTCTATTCTTTTACCAAAAGCTTAATTTTTGAATTTTTGTCCTAATTACTATAGCTCTGTTGTAGTAAACCATGAAATCAGATAGCTTTATCCAACTTTATTCTTTTTAAAAATGGCTTTTGCTCTTCTAGGTCTGTAGAAATTTTCATTATACATTTTAGAATTAACCTGTCAATAGCAACCAAATTGCCTGCAGGAATAGAGATCAGGATTACACTGACTCTATAAATCAGTCTGGGGAGAATTAAGAATACTGAGTTTTCCATTCCATTTTTCCCAATAAAGAAGTCTTGCATGTCTTTTATCAACTTTAATGTGCCAAATTTTAATAATTTTTCTATGTCGTTATTACTATAGTTTTTGAAATAAAATTTTATTATTATGGAATCTAACAATAAAATATTTGAGGCCTCTTGGGGCGCCTGGGTGGCTCAGTGGGTTGAGGCCTCTGCCTTCAGCTCGGGTCATGATCCCGGGGTCCTGAGATCGAGCCCTACATCAGGCTCTCTGCTTAGCCTGCTTCCCTCCTCTCTCTCTGCCTGCCTCTCTGCCTACTTGTGATCTCTGTCTGTCAAATAAATAAATAAATAAAATCTTTGAAAAAAAATATTTGAGGCCTGTCTTTTTTTTTTATTCATTTCATGTTTCCTAGAGATTTAATTTTAGAAAAATTTTCCAAAGAACCAGTCTATGAAAGATTGTCCTTCACCACAGATAGTGAGAAAAGTACTTGTCTAGAGATAAAAAGCTGAGATTTGGTCAGTGCTTTCAGTTTTCATCATCTTCCAAGCATTTCTGGAAAGGGGGGCATAAAGAGCCAGGGCAGTGCATGCCCAACTGTTTTGGAAAAATGCTGCGGAAGTGACACATATCAACCTGCTCCTACACCATGACCATAACTTGCTGCAAGGGAGGCTGGGAAATGTAGCTTTAGCTGGCTTACATGAGTTAGTTATAGCTACTACTACAGAATAAGGGGAACATGGCTATCGATATAGTGGGGGAACAACTGGCATTCTGTCACTGTTGATGCTTCTGGATACCTTAATGCACTCCTGTCTTCCAATGTTGTGGACATTCTCACACCTCCCCAGATGAGACATCTCAAAAGGCTTTTCTGGGTGAATGGCTAGGATCTCAAGCTGTTGTGCGTTCTCGTCCATCAAGTTTGGATGTGGCTTCTCATGATCTGATGACCTACTGTGGAGCAGAGTACCATGTACCAGTTACCAGTCCCCAAAGGACTCTGAGTATATGGAGGATAGCAAAGATCATCACCATGTCAAACACCAGGAATAGAAGATCCAAACACTTCTGTCCATTGCATCTTGGTATCCAAATGGCCAAAGAAGACAGTACTAAATGAGACAATGTTTTACTTACATAGAAGGGGACAGAGCAAGATTAGCTTCAGTAGTGTACCAGAGGGTCTCTCCCAGCAGGGACACAGGGCAGTTGGCCTCTGCTGACCCTCTCGTGCCACAGTTGAGGGAACCCTGTTCCCTTCTCATGGAGGACGGATATTACAATGGGCTTGGCCAGGTGCCATTTGACACTAGTGCTTTAAGCTGAGACAAAAGAGTACTTATTGAATCTGAAACAAGAAAAGATACTCTCACACAGGGCGATAAGCCTGCACAGATCATGTGGGCTCTTTATCTCTTGGTAGGAAGTGTTCCAGGCCCAAGGCCAGTTCCTATGCAACAGAATGGAGGGTAGGGGATGGGAGGTCGGGGATGGTGAAAAGACTGAATGCATGAGGCGGCCTTCTCCAACACTCATAAAACAAAGAACACAGGTGTGTATCCCTCCTAAAGATGCACATTAAAATGGTAGACTAGGTCAAGGACAACTGCAATAAAATTCTTATTTGGAAAAGGAGAAGAATTGTAAACACTAGCCGATGACGCTCCATAGCACTGATTAATTCTCGCAGAACCAGTTGTGAAGGTTCCTTGCTTTAACAGTAGAGTGACTTTTAGGGCAGAATCTGGCTCTGTTCTCTGGGCAGAACTCTGATCTATTGTTCTCTCTCTCCCCTCCTTCTGTGATGAAGCAGACACCTAAAGAGTCTGGCCCACTTAAAGTCTGTGTCACTTGGACAACTTGTTTTTGCTGGCGCAGGACTTACTGGGCCCCTCCTCAAGGGAAACAGCCCAAAGTCTAACTGATCTGTTCCAACTGGGTCAAAGCCCAGGGTCTTGGGTGAATACACAGGCTTTTCCCTGGTGTGTTGGAGGCTTTATCATCTGGCTAGGATGTAGCGCCCACCATTCCTCTCTCATCTCACAGGTTAGAACTTTTCACATGGGCACAACTGGTTGCAAGAGAATAGGAAATGTAGACCTGAGCTGAGTAGCTCTGTCCTGATCTGAAACTTAGGAGTCCTGTTATTAAAGATGCAGATGAAGGATACTTGTGAGCAATTAGTCAGTCCTGGCCACACTCAGGCATGATGTCTCTCTTCTACACCACACTGGTCCAGTCATGGAACTTCGTTCTCGTGACTCACAGACACACATAAACATATGCATATTTACACAAGTCTTTTGTTGGTGTTAATAGATTACTTATTCAGTTTGGGAAAGACAGATGCTATTTATATCATAAATGATGGAAATTACACTACCACACTCTCTTGTTCTTTAAAGACCCTCATCCTTTTCACTGTTTCTCAGCCTCGCTTCTGCTTTTCCCTTTCCTTTGTCTGCTCTGTATTTCAAATTTACTAGTCAGTCCTACTTCTCAGTGCTTTAGCTTCCTTTCTGTGTCCTTGACAATTCTAAAGCCCTTACTGTCTCACTTTCCACCCAAGTGATACTACTAAGGGATTTTGCTAATGGAAGACAGTTTTCCTTTAAAAGGAATTTAAGGGTCCAGTGTTAAAATTACGATTTTTGTATTGCATGGAACACCGGGTGTGGTACATAAACAATGAATTCTGGTACACTGAAAAGAAATTTTAAAAAAATCTTTAAAAAAAATTATGATTTTCTTGTACCCTGCTCAAGTTTTATATGGTAGAGAAGGGAGTAGAATGAAAAAAAAATATATGTATATAATATATGTACAATACCTATAATTGCATAGTGAGATTATGGAAATTTCATTTTTTCTATTATTTTACAAGTGTATTATTATAGAAATAGATTTCCTTTATAATATGAAACATAGTTTATGTTAAATAGATTGTGTTAAAGAATCAATTATAATTTTCTCCTGAAAATTGTGGCATAACTACATTCAGCCCAGTTTCCTAGCTGCATTCCTACAGGTAAGAGAAGAGAAAATATCACATACTCATAACTAACATTCATTGAATATTTACTATGTTGTAGACAATTTACTACATACCGTATATGAATTAACTAACTGAATACTTTCTACAACCCTAAAATTGAGTATTATTTTTATTATTTTCATTTTATAGATAAAGATGAGAGGTCACAAGAGAGGTCAAGTTTCTTGTTCAAGCTCACACAGCTAATAATAATAATCAAAGAATTTGGAGTGCTTATTAAATGCTTTGTTTTATGAGATATATGCATATTTTAAATTTTTTTTTTAAATTTCTTTATTTGACAGGGAGAGAGACACAAGCAGGGGGAGTGTGAGAGGGAGAAACAGGCTTCCCTCTGAGTGGAGAGCCCAATGTGAGGCTCCATTCCAGGACCCCGGGACCACAACCCGAGCTGAAGGCAGACACCTAACGACTGAGCCAACCAGACGCCCCAAGATAGATGCATATTAATACTATTTAATTCTCATCTGAACGCTATGTGACAGATATCATGCTGCACATTCATAAATGAGTAAACAGAGGGCCAGAAAGTTTTAGTAACTTCCCCAAGTTTACGCAGTTAGTAAGTGGCAAGGGATTTGAATCTGGACAATCTGGGTCCAGGTGCATGCTCCTAAACTTCGCACTCTTAAACGTTAATATTAACTACATGAGCTTGTACTGTGAAACAAACGAGTTTACTCTCTCAAACAAAGGGGTCCTTGTAGAGATTGCTTTTGAATACCAACATCAGGGACATAAAGCCTGGTGAAGAGTCTGACTGCTGGGTCGTTGTGTGTGTTAGTGAGGTCTATGCAATTGAGTTCCATGATGGAATCTAGTTGGGTGCATCCATTCACAGCAGGGAGGGAAGACTCCTAGGAGGGCAAGGTTTGAATTACAGCAACCTGAAGACGAAGTGAGACCCTTGCCTGGAAAGTAAACATCGGAATGCTTACTCAAAAAGCAAAGCCTGGATTTGTTAGGCTCTCTTGAGAGATGCCATCATTATTAAAGGCCTTATACCAGCTGGCTTCCCGTGCACAGGAAAACTTAATGATGCTGACAGGTCACATAAGCTTGCACTAATGGGCTCGTGTTTTATTTATTCAGGTGCCGATTTGACATTTCCCAGCCCCGATGAATCTATGGATTTGGAAATAACTGGGTCCTCTCTATATATACCGTGATGTTATCTCCCCAAATGAAGGAAATGGGAAACAGGAAAGGTCTCGATTCCCTGCAGATAGCTCTCATGGTTTACAATGAGAATTCAAATACTACAAAAAGCATTAGGCAAAATTTAAAACAAATCATTGGTGTTTAACATGATATATTGCAAAGAAATTTCTGGCACTAAAAGTCTCTCTTTAAGCAACACTTCCACACAGCGCCAACTAAATAATGTAACAGCATCTGGACGCCTTCTAAATCGAGTATGAAATTATGTATTTCTCCCATGACACAGATGAGACCAAAAGGCAACATTTCCTAAAATAAAAAATGAAGGCTAAATTAAGTAGTGGCTAAGGAAGACTCTTGTGCTTTCTTCCTTTTATTTTTTAAAATAACTTTTATTATTGAAGTGAAACATACATCTAGAAGAGTGAACAAATCATGGATGTTTATTTTGGCACATTTTTACACACACCCATGTAACTACTACTTGGATCCAAAAGAGAGTGCCACCATGTTCTCGGAATCTTTGTGCCCTCTTTAAACCCTGCCTTCAAAATTAATCACTGTCCTGACTTGTTTTTTTAAATTTTCATTTTAAAATATGGCACAGGTACATAAGCCACATAAAATATATATAAAATAAAAAAAATTATAAAGTAAACACTTGTAACTACCACACAGGTCAAGGGATAAAAGTTGACCAGCCACCTACTATCCTACCACATGCCCCGTCCCTCTGGCAGGAAGACAGAGATTTATTCAAGCAATATAAAAATCAGTTCCTTGCTTCACTTCACAGTTTTCCCACCCCATGTGTATCCTTAAACAAAAAAAGTTTAGTTCTGTCTTTTTTTTTTTTTTTTTAATATGTTACTGAGCCTGATGGTAAAGCATGTGAATCTTGATCTTGGGGTTGTAAGTTCAAGCTCCACATTAGGTGTAGAGATTATTTAAAAGTAAAATCTTTTAAAAAAATGTTATTTAAGCCTCTTTTAATCTAAAGATCCCCCTCTATCATCATCTTTTACTTGTGGATTGTATTTGTTGAAGAAATTGGATCTCTATCCTGATAGTGTTCCCCAATATCAGATAATATGACCCAAAATTTCAAACCTGACCATTTCAAATATGACCAAGCTCATAGATCTTAATCTCAATTCATAGGCAACACAAAGGACAGAATTCTTAAAATAGTTATGTAGATGCACTCGGCAATATCCAGTATATCATCTATTATAGGAGAGTCAGGAGAAATGCTTGATTTTTTTCTTTAAGGAAAAAAAAAAACAGTTTAAAAAATAATGAGTTAATTCCCCATCATCCTTCAAAGGTAACCAAATTCTTAAAGCATTATTAGGATCTCACATATTTAACTTGCAATTTATTTATTTGTTTGTTTGTTTGTTTTTTTAAGTAGGGCTTCACACTGGGTGTGAAGTCAGGGCTTGAATTCACGACCCTGAGATCAAGACCTGAGCTGAGACCAAGAGTCAGACACTTAACTGGCTGAGTCACCCAAGCACCCCTTAACTTGTACTTTAGATTAGTTAAAAGTAATTACTTTAGAATCCCTGAAACCATGTCAACCTATTTAAGAATATAAAATATGGTTTTCATCATCCTTCCTAAATTAGTGTATTTTTTCCAGAGAGATAAATTTTCTTATTCTTGGACCATTAAAATATTTTACTCTTTTTATCCTTACTGGTGTTCATCCTGTCCACCTGTGTTTGGTGGAAGTTTCTTCAAGTTGCTCTTGTGTCTTTCTGATAATACTCCTATACTCTTTGATAGCTTACTTGCTATGACAAGATACACTAGGCTTGTTCTGTATATTTCTTGCCCAAGTCCTGGAATTAATAATTTCTTCAAGAAGTTTTGACTTCTTTTATTAAGAGAAAATGATATTTTAAGATCACATGTTGGGGGCTAAGTGTGCTCATTGCTACTGGGTGATCACTAGGTAGAAAAAATATAAAATAGAGGAGAAAACATTGCCAATTACACATATCAGATAAGGGATTAAAGTCCAAAATATAGAACAAACTCTACAATTAAAATACAACAACAACAAAAACAAATAACCACATTAAAAATGGACAAAGAACTTGAATAGACATTTCTCCAAAGAAGACTTACAAATGGTCAATAATCACATGAAAAGATGCTCAGTGTCATTAATTGTTAGAAAAATGCAACTCAAGATCACACTGAGATATCATCTCATATCCATCAGGATGCCACTATTACAATAATGGAAACAAAAAATGTTGGTAAGGATGTGAAGAAATTAGAAACCTGTGCACTGTTGATAGAAATATAATGTTGCCACAGTATGGGAAACCCTCAGAAAATTAAAAATAGAATTACCGTAACATTTAGTCATCCAACTTCTGACTATATATGCAAAAGAATTTAAAGTAGACTTTCAGCAAGGTATTTGCATACTAATGCTCATTGTAGCATTATTCACAATAGTCAAGAGGTAGAAACAACCATCAAGGGACGAATAAAGGAAATATTCGTAAAGGAAATGTGGCCTAAACAATGGAATATTAGGCAGCTTTAAAAAAGATGGAAATCCTGTTTGTATGCTATAATACACATGAACCTTCAGAACATTAAGCTAAGTGAAATGATCCAGTTGCAAAAGGACAGATACTGTGTGATTCCACTCATCTGAAGTATCTAAAATAGTCAAAATCACAGAAATAGAAAGTATAAAGGTGATTACCAAGGCCTGGGGAATGGTATTTATTAGTGTTTAGCGGGTACATGTTTTTAGTATTGAAAGACGTGAAAGTTCCAGAGATCTGTCGCACAACATTTTAAATATACTTAACGTTACTGAACTGTAGGCTTAAAGATGGTTAAAAGGGTAAATTTAAGGTGTTTTTTTTATCACAATAAAAGTTTTTTTTTTAAGATTAATTATTTATTTGAGAGAGAGAGAGAGAATGAGACAGAGTATGAAAGGGGGAAGGGTCAAAGGGAGAAGCAGACTCTCCACTGAGCAAGGATCTTGATGCCGGCTCCATCCCAGAACTCCAGGATCATGACCTGACCTGAAGGCAGTTGCTTAATCAACTGAGCCACCCAGGCGCCGCATTTTTTGAAAAAAGATTTATTTATTTATTTGAGAGAGAGAAAGAAAGAATGAGAGAGAGAGAGTTATGGGGGGAGGGTCAAAGGGACCCACTTAAAAGTATTTTTAAAAGATCTTAAATCAATAAGCTAATGTTCTATTTTAAGAAACATGAAAATAAGAGCAAACTAAATTCAAAGTAGGCACATGGAAGGAAATAATAAAAATTTGAGTGGAAATAAATGAAATAGAGAATAGAAACACAATGAAGAAAGTCAATGAAAGAAAAGCTGTTTTTGCTTTTTAAAAGAACGATAAAATTAAAAATCTCTTAGGTACTGAATAAGAAAAAAGAGTAAAGACTCAAATATTAATTTCAGAAATCAAAGAAACATTATTACTATTGATTTTATAGAAATGAAAAGGAGTATAGAGGAATTCTATGAACAGTATGACAATGACTTAGATTGCCTAAATGAAGGGAGAATTCCTAGAAAGACATATACTACTAAAACTGACCTAAGAGACAATACAAAATCTGAACAGAACAAGTAAATCGATTGAATTAGTAAAAGCCAGGTCAAGATGGTTTCACTAGTAAAACCTAACAGACATAGAAAGAATAACTAACACCAATGTTTTCACAAATTTTCTCCCAAAAAAGAAGAGGAGACTCTCAACTCATTCTGTGACTTCTGTATGACTTGATGCCGAAAGACGTTATAAGAAAACTCCACAGGGTCTGAGATGGGGCCCAGTGTTGGGCTCCCTGCTCAGCTGGGAGCCTACTTCTCCCTCTCCCTCTGCCCTTCCTGGTCATTCTGTCTCTCTAAATAAATAAATACAATCTTTGAAAAATTTTTAGGATGGCAATACTGCTCAAACTTACCTGCAGATTCAATGCAGTGACTATTCAAATGCCAATTGCTATGCATGCAGAAATTTAAAAATTGATCCTAAAATTCATATAGAATTACAACAGGCCCAGCATAGATCTTGAAAAAGAAGAAAAAGTTGGAAGACTTATATTTCCGGGCTTGAAAACTTATTACAAAGCTACAGTAAATAGGACAGTGTGATCCTGGCATAAGGATAGACTTATAGTTCAGTGGGACAGAATTAAGAATCCAGAAATAAACCCTAACATTTATGGTCCATTGATTTTCAGTAAGAGTGTCAAGACATGGGGCAGTTGGGTGGCTCAGTTGGTGAAGCGTCTGACTCCATCTTAGCTAAGGTCTTGATCTCAAGGTCATGACTTCAATCCCCACATTGGGCTCTGCCCTGGGCGTGGAATCTGCATTAAAAAAAAAAAAAAAAAGTGCCAGGGCACTACAATGGGGGAAAGAATAGTCTTTACAACAAATGGCACTGGGGCAGTCAGAAAGCCACATGAAAAAGAATGATGTTAGACTCCTACCTCATGCCATACATAAAATTAATTCAAAACGGATCATAAACCCAAATGTGAAAGTTAAAATATAAAACTCTTAAGAGAAAACATAGGAGTAAATATTCGTGACTTCATGTTAAACAAAGTTTTCTTAGAAATGACTCCAAAACCACAAGTGATAGCATCAAAATTAGATAAATTGGACTTTTTCAAAATTTAAAATTTTGTGCTTCACAGGATACCAACAAAGTGGAAAGGCAACTCAGTGCTTTGAGGTGATCTCCAATGCTTAGAACCTCAAAAGATACAGAACTTAGGGGGACAATGCCTGAGAAGCCCCCTTGCTACCCTTTCCTGTTGCTCAAATGTAGCCTCAACAATTTCCATTCTGTGCACTTTCTCTGCAACACGGGATATGACAAACAGGACATGTCCTTTCTGTCACCGAGGGACAAAAATCCCTAAATGTGAAAAACCCAACTTTTGATCAGTGAAACTTTTAAGGACAGATCTTGGTCAAAAGGGGGAAATGTGAAAATAAGTAAAGGAATCTATTATGAAACTGGGAAACCCCCAAGGGGCACTTTCACGCATACACACTTTCTACCGCCTACATAACCAGCAGGAAGAAGGAAGATCCCTCCTTGACTCAGCAACAACGCACTAACTCCCCTTACAGTCAATGGGAAATCGCCAGGACCTCAAACTCAGGTTCTTCTCAATGAACTTTTGTTCAAAACAATTCTCCTCAATTTCCTCCTAAAAGCCAATATGTTGACTTTCCCTTTATCTCTTCAGACTTTATGTTTTCTCCTGTAGTGTGCTGGTCTCAAATGGCAGTTCTTCAGCTATTTCCAAATAAACTCATTTTGCTAATAAAATAACTGGCTAATTCGTTTTTCTAGGTTGACATTTCAATTTCTTGAGTCTGTAGGCTAATTTTTCCCCCCAAATCTGATAATTTTCACCTCATTTCTCTGAATGCCTTTCTACGTTTGTCTTCTTTCTCCTCTCATTCAGGATTCTAATGACATAAATGTTCAATTTTTGTTTTATTTCCACAGGTCCGTTAAGCTCTGTTCTTCTTTTCCATTCTGTTTCTCTCTGCTGTTATAGATTGGTTAATTTCTATTGCTCTAAGCTCTAGTTCACTATTTCCTCTATCTCCTCCATTCTGCTATTAAGTCCTTCCAGTGAATTCTTTATTTTGGTTATTCCGAAATTTCCATTTGATTCTTTATTTCTTTACCGTGACTTTCCATTTTCTTCAGTTGTTTTGAGTCTGTTCATAATTGCTCATTTAAGTTTTCATCGTGTGTACTTTAAAATCTTCACCAGATAATTCTTATTACTTCTGTCATCTCGGTATCGGCATCTGTTGATTGTGTTTTTTCATTCAGTTTGAGATCTTCCTGGCCTAGATATGAAAATGGTTTTTCAGTTAAAACAAAGATATTTTAGGTATTATGTTATGAGACATAAAGACCTTCTGCTCTAATTGGCTTCTTCTGGCACTGGTCTGACTAGGGAAGGAAGGAGAAGTCAACCTGTTACGACCAGGGTAGAAGCCAAGATTCCTTACTCAGCCTCTGTAGGCACATAGTGGGAGGCTCCTAATTTCTGATGGGTGGGAATGGCAGTCTGGCTCTTTCTCTTCCCTTATTGCACTGACTATATCTTCTAGTACAATGTTGAATAGACATTGAATAGTGGACATCCTTGCCTTGTTCCTCATCTTAGAGGGAAAGGATTTAATCTTTATCATTAAGTAAATGTTAGCTATAGGTTTTCATAGATATCTTTTATATGAGTCTTTTCTCAAGGACCAATACATGTTGTTGTTGTTGTTGTTTTAAAATAATTCATTGATTTGGGTTAGTGGTGGTCTTATAGGATGATTTGGGATGTAGTTGCTCGGCTTCAATATTTGAGAAATATTTTTGTAGAATTAATATTATTTTTTCTTCAAATGTTTGGTAGAATTTATCCAGAAAGCCATCTGATTTTGAAGTTTTCCTTATACTTACATTTTTTTTAAAAGATTTTATTTATTTATTTGACAGACAGAGATCACAAGGAGGCAGAGAGGCAGGCAGAGAGACGGGGGAAGCAGGCTCCCCTCTGAGCAGAGAGCCCGATGCGGGGCTCGATCCCAGGACCCTGAGATCATGACCTGAGCCAAAGGCAGCGGCTTAACCCACTGAGCCACGCAGGCGCCCCTATACTTACATTTTTTAATGTACAAATTCATTTCCTCTAATAGATATATGGTGATTTAGTAATCTATTTCTTCTTTTTTTTAAAAGATTTTATTTATTTGTTTATTTATTTGACAGAGAGAATAATCACAAGTAGGCAGAGAGGCAGGCAGAGAGAGAGGGAAGCAGACTCCCTGCTGAGCAGAGAGTCGGATGTTGGGCTTGATCCCAGGACCCTGAGATCATGACCTGAGCTGAAGGCAGAGGCTTAACCCACTGAGCCTCCCAGGTGCCCAGTAATCTATTTGTACTTGAGTGAGCTTTGGTAATTTATGTTTTTCAATAAATCTATCAAGTTTGCATGAATTTTCTTTTTTTTTTTTTTTGGTAAAATTTTATTTATTTGAAAGAGACACAGAGATAGCAAGAGAGAACATGAGTGGGGAGGAGAAGGAGAAGCAGTCTCTCTGCTGAGCAGAGACCCCTACGTGGGGCCTAATCCCAGGACCCTGAGATCATGACCCAAGTCGAAGGCAGATGCTCAACTAACTGAGCCACCCAGGTGCCCCTGAATTTTCATACTTATTTGCATACAGTTATCTGTAACATTAGCTTATTGTATTTTTGTTTTGTTTTGTTTTGTTTTGTTTAGTGGGGGGAGAGGCAATAGGAGAGTGTAAGAGAGAATCTTGAGCAGGCTCCATGCCCAGGATGGAGCCCAATGTGGGGCTCAATCTCTTGACCCTGAGATCATGACTTGAGCCGAAATCAAGAGTCAGACACTTAATCCGACTGAGCCACTCAGATGCCCCTTATTGTACTTTTAATATATGTAAAACTCATAATGGGGTCATCTCTCTCATATCTGATACTGTTCATTTGTTGGTTTTCTCTCTCTCTCTGTTTTTCTGCTCTGCCTCAACCTGAGCATTATTGACATTTTGAGCTGGATAATTTTGTTGTGGGGGCTTTCCGATAGGATGTTTGGCCACATTCCTGGACTTTCTTCACCTGCTAGATACCAGCAATTCTGAATTGTGGCACTCAGTAATGTCTTCAGACATTACCACATGTCCCTGGCAGGCAAAATCACCTCAAATGAGAATCACCAGGTTAGAGGGTTATTGTTTTTTACTGATCTTTGCAAAATACCAGTTTTTTACTTCATTGATTCATATCATTTTTTATCTTCTGCTTCTCTACTTAGGATACTCATTCTCTTCTCTTCCTGAACATACAGAATATGGTTACAATAACTGTTCTCGTACCCTTATCTGCTAACTCTAACATCTGTATAGATTCTGTGTTGACTTTTGTTGATTGATTTCCCTCCTCACCATGGGTCATATTTTCCTGTTTCTTTGCCTACATAGTAAATTTTGATTGAATACCAAACATTGTGAATTTTAGCTTCTTTTATGCTTGAATATATTTGCATTCCTATAAAAATTCTTGAGCATTATTTTAGTATATAGTTAGGTTTCATGGACACTCTTTAATTCTTTCAGTTCTCGCTCATGAGGTAGTACCGGAGCAGTGTTTAATCTGGATCTAGCTATTTTCCACTGTGGAAGCAAGATTCTTATGAATGTCCTGCCTAAAGCCCCATGAATAATGAGATGTTCCTGACTGGCTGTTAGGACTGGGCACTATTCTGAGCCCTGGGGAACTGTTCTTTTTAATAATTTCAGGTCATTTTTTCCTCAGCCTGGGGTAGTTTTCTCGAATGTTTATACTGATTTTCACTCTGCTAGCGGTCCTCAGTGACTGCTCCCTCATCTCTTGTAATCTGTCTGTGAATTGAGCAGCTGTGCCCTCCGCTCTATATTCTAGCTCTGGGAGTCTTCCTGCCCGACTTCAGATTTCCCACCCTGGGCTGCAGCCTGAAAATTCTTCTAGGGGCATAAACTAGTCCATTGCTGTGTCCATTTTGTTTTCTGTCTCTCAGGGATACTGTTTTTGTTGCCTGTTGTCCAATGTGTTCAAAGCTTTGTTTATATTTTCCCAACAATTAACAGTTGTTGTGGTTAAGAGGTAAATCTAAAGGCTATGTAAATATATTTTAAAACTCTGAAAGTGGGGCGCCTGGGTGGCTCAGTCGGTTAAGTGTCTGTGTTTGGCTCAGGGCATGATCTCAGGGTCCTGGGATGGAGCCCCGCATTGGGGTCCCTGCTCTGCTTCTCGTTCTGCCCCTCTCCCTGCTTGTGCTTGAGTGCTCTCTCTTTCTGTCCAATAAATAAAAACAAAAGCTTAAAAAAAAAACTCTGAAAGAAATATGTTCTCAGAAAAATATAACTTACCAAATTCAACTTAGCAACTAGAAAACATGAAGAAATATATAGTTGCTAAATAAATTAAAACATAAATCTGTGCATAAAGTAACATCAGGATCAGATAGCTTTACAGGCAATGTTTATAAATTATTCAAGGAGCAGATAATTCTAGTCTTACACAAAATGTTCCAGAGGATAAAATATGAAGGAATGTTCTCTACCTCATTAAATTATGCTAATATAACTTACACCAAAACCATTCAAGGACAAAATGAGAAAAGAAAGTTTTAGGCCAATCTTGTTATTGTTATGAACTCTAAATTCTAAATCTAGGAAGGTATATGTTTTAAAAATATTTAATCATTTCATTTTCCTGCTTCAGGTTCTTAAATGATTTTTCATTACATTTTGAATAAAATCTAAACTTCTTATCTCAGCAGTCTTCCACTCCTGCTGTTCTGTCCCTCTATCCTCTTTTCTGGCTTTATCTTCTTCATGGTACTTATTACTTTGTGATCACTACGATCATTTATTTGTCTCTCTATCTCTTACTAGTGTATAGATCTAAGAGGAAAGGGTCTTAATTTGTTTATCACTATATTCCTAGCATCTAGAACTATGGCTGATTCATAATAAGGGTTCAATAAACATACATTGAATTAATGAATACCAGATCTTCCAAATATTTGATTTAAGATTAGATTGTTTCCTGCTATATTTTCCCTCTAATTATGTGAATACATATTTTAGGATATTATTGTAACATAATTCAGTTAAGTGGATGATTTAATTGTGACTATTGTGATTCACTATAAACAATCATTCATTAGAATTAAATAAGGGGGCACCTGGGTGGCTCAGTGGGTTAAAGCCTCTGACTTCGGCTCAGGTCATGATCTCAGGGTCCTGGGATCGAGCCCTGCATGGGGTTCTCTGCTCAGCAGGGAGCCTGCTTCCCTCTCTCTCTCTGCCTGCTTCTCTGCCTACTTGTGATCTCTCTCTCTGTCAAATAATAAATAAAATCTTAAAAAAAAAAGAATTAAATAAGATAACCCATTCTTTTTTTTTTTTTTTAAGATTTTATTTTATTTTTTTTTATTTTATTTGACAGATAGAGATCACAAGTAGGCAGAGAGGCAGGCAGAGAGAGAGAGAGGAGGAAGCAGGCTCCCTGCCGAGCAGAGAGCCTGATGCGGGGCTCGATCCCAGGATCCTGGGATCATGACCTGAGCCGAAGGCAGAGGCTTTAATCCACTGAGCCACCCAGGCGCCCCCCATTCTTTTTTTTAATTAAATTTTCCTTCTTTTTTTTAAATATTTTATTTATTTATTTGACAGACAGAGATCACAAGTAGACAGAGAGGCAGGCAGAGAGAGAGAGGAGGAAGCAGGCTCCCTGCGGAGCAGAGAGCCCGATGCGGGGCTCGATCCCAGAACCCTGGGATCATGACCTGAGCCGAAGGCAGAGGCTTTAACCCACTGAGCCACCCAGGCGCCCCTTAATTAAATTTTCCAAACATATGCAAAATGGAGAGAATAATAAAATAAACCACACACATTCATTATGTATATTCAATAATTATTGTGATTTTGCCCCATTGGATTAATCTGTTTTCCTCTTTTCCTAAAGTCATTTAAATGCAATTAAATATGTGTCATTCTTCCATATTTTAATATAAATCTAAAAATATGGATATATTCTTACCTAAATACAATTCTGTGTTCACATCCAGCAACATTAATAATAATATTGACATTAATTAATTATTATTGATATTAATAATTAATATTAATTAATAATGATAATTATTATTCTTTGGTGACTTCTGATAACCAGACAATAATCAGATTTTTTCAATTGTCTCAATAATATTTTATTTTAAGATTTATTTATTTATTTGAGAGGGAGACAGAGCGAGCAGGGGAGAGGGGCAGAGGGACAAAGAGAGAGAGAGAGAGAGCCTCCAGCAGACTGAGTGAGGAGCCCAGTGAAGGGCTTGATCCCATGGGCCTGAGATCACCATTGGAGCCAAAATCAAGAGTCGGACGCCTAACTGATTGAGCCAGGTGCCTTTCGAAAAGTATTTTTGTATTTGGTTCATCTGAATTAGGATCCCGAAAGAAGTCTACACATTATATTTTGTTGACTAATGTTATTAAGTTAAAAAAAATCCAGAACAATCTCCCATCATATTTTTGCATGCTATTTACTTGTTTCAGAAGCCAAGTCAGTTGTCTTGTAGAATGTCTCACCTTTTGGGTTTGTCTGATTTTCCTGGTGGTGTCATCTCACTTGTCCCTATTTCTCTATTTTTCATCTTTCCTGTAATAGAAAGTTAGCTCTAGAGCTTGATTAGATTCAGGTTCTGCTTTCTTGGCCAGAATACTTCACAGGTGGTGCTGTGTGTTTTGTATTGCATTACAATAGCAAGCACAAAAACGTCTGTTCTACCTTTAGTGACGTTACGATTGACTCTTCATTTAGATGGGTGATCCATGATGTGCGCTTTAAGTCTCCTATCAATTCCTTCTGTTACTCTCACTGAGGTTGCTTGATTGAATCAGATATTTCACTATGATGCATTGTATAAATTATTGTATTTCTTCATTCATTAGCTGAATGTTTTCTGAAAAGGAAGATGTTTCCTTATCAACTAAAGCAACTTGGTTGTCCCCAAATTAGGATAAGTGACAAATCTTTGTATTTTAATTGCCAATCTCCACAATAAAAAGTTGGTGCCCTGGTTTTCCTACTTGTGTCCCAAAGGGAAGGTTTTTGTTTTTGATGTTACCCTTGTTTGATTTTTTTCTTTTTATGATTAAGAACTGTGGGTATTTTTTTTTAAGATTTTTATTTATTTATTTGAGAGAGAGAGAGCACAGGGAGGGGGACAGGCAGAGGGAGAAGCAGACTCTCTACTGAGCACAGAGCCTGCTGCGGGGCTCCATCCCAGGACCCCAAGATCATGACCTGAGTTGAAATCAGACACTTAAACTAATGAGCCATCTAAGCGTCCCAGAACTGTGGGTATTTTAAGAAGTTCGATGTGTTTAAATTTTTTTTTTAAGATTTTATTTATTTATTTGACAGACAGAGATTACAAGTAGGCAGAGAGGCAGGCAGAGAGAGAGGAGGAAGCAGGCTCCCTGCTGAGCAGAGCCTGATGTGGGGCTCGATCCCAGGACTCTGAGATCATGACCTGAGCTGAAGGCAGAGGCTTTAACCCACTGAGCCACCCAGGCGCCCCGAAGTTCGATGTGTTTAAATCAATTGTTTTCACTAGCATTTTTGAGACACAAATCATCTCATTCTTGACCCAAAGAAGTCACAAAACTAGTTATAGTATCCTTTGATGATGACTACCTGGTCTCATAATTTTTATTTTTGAAAGCTTCCTTATTTTTTTCTCATGAAAATCATTCTAAATTTGAGAAACGTTTGGATTATAGATTTGTCATGAGGTTTCTTCCTTCCAAGTACACATGGAAATTTGGACTAACTGTGAATTAAATGTTGCCAAGAAGATGTCCTTCTGGATTTCTTGTAATGACTCATTTGCACATTAGCAGTAAATTGATTAATATTTCTCAATCCTTTTTCTTCTCTGTGTTAAATGTTTCATTCAGCAAATATTTATTGAATGTTTAATATTTTCTATGTGTTATTCTACTTGCTGAATAAACAGTAATAACTGAGAAAATCAATGTTCCTGCTAAAATAAAATTTACATTATAGTAGGGGAGCCAGGAAATAAATGAGATAAATAAATGAGTATTGTAGGTTTTATAGTGATAAGTGCTAAGGAAAAAAAAATAAAGTGGAGGAGAGATATAGAAAGTGTATGGGTATGTGTTTGGGGGTTAGTGGAGGGGTGTTAAAATTCTACATAGGGTGACCAGAGCAGGCTTCAATGGGAAAGTGATATTTGATAATCTGAAGTGAGCGAAGGAACAAACCATGTGGATATCTGAGAGAAGAGCATTTAGGAATGGTAACATGGGCAAAGGCTCTGCGGTGGGAATATGCTTAGTGTTCTCAGGGAATAGCAAGGCCAATGTGGCTGGGACACATGATGCAAGGGGTCAAGAGGGGAGTCAAGAGGCCATTGTGGGAGCAGATTGAGGTCTTTGAGATGTCAGTGAGAATATGTCTCACTGACCTCCAGTTACAAAGAGTGTCATTGACCAAAGGCCCCAGCTGCTGCATTCTGAAACCCACTAACACTTTCTAGGGCAGCTCCCTGTCATTGAGCCAATAGTTCAATGACATTAAAACAGACCAATTTCTAGGAGAAAATGGAGACTCCTCTGCTGGGTGACTGTGGCTCATGGACTTGCCAGAACTTTCTTAGATTGAATGGAGGTCTAGGATGCTTCCACTCAGTCTTCCTTTCCTATCTCCTTTCCTGGGAGTCAGACTTGCTTCATGGTCTAATAGTTATCTCAATGTCTCTCAGTTCCCTCCTCTTTTCCCCTCAAAGACATTTCTCCTAATAAAACCTTTGCACTTTGTTTTTCCAAGATAATTTTTTATTGTGAAAAGGGATACAAATCATAAAATTTACCATTTTAGCCAGTTTTAAGCATACAGTCCAGTGGTACTAAGTATATTCACATAGTTGTGCAACTATCACCACTACCTATCATGAGAACTTTTTTCATCTTCCCAAAATGAAATTTTATACATGTTAAAAAATAATGCCTTATTCTTCCCTCACCTCCCCAGCCTTGGACAATCACCATTCTACCTGCTGTCTTCTACTCTAGGTACCTCACATATGTGGAATTATAAAGTATTTGTCCTTTTGTGACTGGCTGATTTCACTTAATGTAATGTCTTCAAGGTTCATCCATGTTGTAGCATGTGTAAGAATTCCATTCTTTTTTAAGGGTTGAATAATACTCCATTGTATGTAAAGGCCACATTTCATTTATCCACTTACCCATTGATAGATATCTAGATTGCTTCCATTTTTTGGCTATTGTGAAAACTGTTGTTATGAATGGGTGAACAATCTGTATGAGTGGATCTCTGTGCAAATTCCTGCTGTCAGTTCTTTTGAGTATATACCCAGAAATAGAATTGTTGGATCACAAGGTAAATCTATTTTATGTTTTGAGAAACAACCAAGCTGTTTTCCACAAGGACTGAACCGCCAGCAATTCATAAGAGTTCTAATTTCTCAACATACTCACCAACATGTGCTATTTTCTAATTAATTAATTAATTAATTAATGATCTTATTTTTAAGCAATCTCAACACTCAGTGTGGGGTTTGAACATCAAAAGTCACATACTCGGGCTGCCTGGGTGGCTCAGTGGGTTAAGCCTCCGCCTTCAGCTCAGGTCATGATCTTAGGGTCCTGGGATCAAGTCCCACATCAGGCTCTCTGCTAGGCAGGGAGCCTGCTTCCTCCTCCCTCTCTCTCTCTCTCTCTCTCTGCTTTCCTCTCTGCCTACTTGTGATCTCTCTCTGTCAAATAAATAAAATCTTTAAAAAAAAAAGTCACATACTCTACCAACTGAGCCAGCCAAGCACCCCCTGTTTAATTTTTTGATAATAGTCTTCTTAATTGCTATAATTAATGTCATTTTTGATTTTGATTTCTATTTCCCTAATGATTAGAGGTGTTGAAAAACTCATTTGGTGCTTTTTGGTAATCTGCATTTTTTTTTTTTTTTTGAGAAATGCTTATTTAAGTCCTTTTCCATCTTTCAATACGTTGAACAGAAATGGTGAGAGTGGGCATCCTTGACTTGTTCATGACCTTAGGAGAAAACCTTTTAGTCTTTCACCATTGCATATGAGTTCTGTGGGTTTTTCCATATATGACCTTTGTTATGTTGAGATAGTTTCCTTTTATTCTTAGTTTGGAAAAGTGTTTTTATAATGAAAAGATGTTAAAATTTTGGTATCAGTTGAGATAATCAGGTGATTTTCCCCTTCATTCTATTGATGTGGTACGTTATATTGATTTTTGTATGTTGAACCATCCTTGCATTCCAGGAATATATCTAACTTGATCACATTAAGCCCTTGGGTGACTTTCACTTTTCTTTCTTTTTTCTTTTATTTATTTTCTTTAATTATTTTTTTAAGATTTATTTAATTGACAGACAGAGATCACAAGTAGACAGAGAGGCAGGTGGGGTGGGGGGAAGCAGGATCCCCGCTGAGCAGAGAGCCCGACGTGGGGCTCAATCCCAGGACCCTGGGATCATGTCCTGAGCTGAAGGCAGAGGCTTTAACCCACTGAGCCACCCAGGCACCCCTCTTTCTTTTTCTTTTAGTTCCTCAGACTCAATAATTTCAAATGACTTATGTTCAAATTCATGGATTCTTTCTTCTGCCTGTTTGAGTCTGTTATTGAACTCCTCTAGCAAATTTTTCAATTCAGCTATTGTATTTTTCAGCTACAGAATGTCTGTTTAGTTCTTTTCTCGTTCATATTTTGTTTTCTGATTTCTTGTAGGTTTTGTTTGTGCTTTCCTTGAGTCCTTTGAGCATATTTAAGATAGTTTTTAAAAGTCTTTTCTAAGTAAGTCTGATGCCTGTTTCTTCAGTGACAGATTCTGAAGATTTGTTCTGTTCTTTTTCATGGGCAATATTTTCTTGTTTCTTTATATGCTTTGTGATCTTTTGTTGAAAATTGGGCTCAGGGGCACCAGGGTAGCTCAGTTGGTTAAGCTTCTGACTCTTGATTTCAGCTCAGAACATGATCTCAGGATTGTGAGATAGAGCCCCACATCAGGCACTGCACTGAGCCTCTTTTTCTCCCTCCACCTCTTCCTGCCCATTAGCATGCTCTCTGTTATAAATAAATAAATAAAAAGGAAGAATAACAAGGAAGGAAGGTTGGGATTTTGAAGAAGGAACAGCTACCTCTCCCAGACTGGCTATTAGGGGAGGACCTTCACTCATTAGCCCAGTGTGAAGGTTTATGGTTGTCAGAAACATAAACTGGTCATGAGTTTTCCTTGGGGTGAGCCTCCCCCTCACTTCCATTCTTCTGTATATACACTTACACTTAAACATTTGCTTCTTCTCAGGGTCTTAGGGTTTTAGCCATTCTATTGTATTCCTCAATCAGTGATCTGTGTTCTAGGGTACTTGTAGGTCCTG
Source organism: Enhydra lutris kenyoni (assembly GCF_002288905.1). Taxonomy (NCBI): domain Eukaryota; kingdom Metazoa; phylum Chordata; class Mammalia; order Carnivora; family Mustelidae; genus Enhydra; species Enhydra lutris. The sequence goes on from NW_019154087.1 coordinate 82,551,808, forward strand.
CTGCACTCTTGTAATTTTCACAAACCATGTCTGCTGTTTCCTGAAGGTTATTCTAGCCTAAGGTCTAAGCCACATTTTGCTGTCTGGACTTTGAGTTAGACAATACTGAGATCAATCCCACAGGCAGCCCACATACAGGTTAAAATGTTGTAAATTCATTTCATGGACAGGGGCTGGGGACTAAGCCACTGCTTCCCCAAAAGCTGCACTGCACAAGGAAGAGGAAGGTACATACATCATGAGATTTCCTGACATTTTGAATTTGGCTTTTTCTTGATTTGGCATTTGCTTGGTTCCTGTGAATTCTTTGACTGATTTATGTTATTCTGATAAAGCTATTTCACTCAGTTTCTAGTTGTTTATTTAATGTTTCCATGAGGGAATAATGGTCTGGGACTTGCTCATCTGCCATCTTGCTAATATCACTCAGGGTTATCCTTGCACTTTCAATTCCATCTTGAGATCTGCTTCTCAGTGACCACAGACTAATATAGATTTGTAAGTATTGGAAAGAATTTTACTCCTTCCCTGAATGTGATTAAAGGCACTAAGGGTCTGAAGCAGAGGAATGACATGATCTGATTTACATTTAGACAGTATTTTCCTAACTATTCTCTTGAGAGTGGTCTGAACGGTGAAAGGGGAAAAAATAAGTAGACCAGGTAGGAGGCTGTTGCAATAGTCTAAACAAAAGATTACGATAGCTCGGACTAGGGTCACGACTGCAGATGTTCTAAGCTTCTGAATATATTTTGCAGGTAGAGTTGATGGTGTTTATTCATAGATAGGATACCAAGGAAAAAGAAGTAACTGGGAGACTGGAATTGCCAGTAAATGAGAAAGTGGAAAGACAGTGTGCAAATATCAGAAGCTCAGTGCTGACTCAATCTTTATAATTCTGAGATGTTCATGAGACTTATAATTGGGAATGGATATGTGCTTAAAGTCCAAGGAAATGTCTGGGTTCATGAAATACATTCTGAAGAGTAAAATGTGGTAATTTATATTGGATATAATCACCCAGGGGTTGAGTATAGATAGAAAAAATAAAGAAAAAAATAATTGGTCCAAGGACAGAGCATGGGAGACTCTAACATTTAGAATTCAGAGAGATGAAGAAGAAAGAGCAAAGGATGTGAATAAAGATAATCACGTTGAAGACATTCACAAAAATCTTATTTATATAACTGATTTCTTTGAGAAAACTAATCTACAATAGGTCCAATAATTATAGACAAAATTGTGACTTTTTAGTATATTCGTATAGCAAATTTACAATCATTTTAGCAGTTATAGGATTAAAACATGTCAAATGAATATATTATAAAACCACCTCTTTCCTGGACAGATCCAGAAACCAGTATTTAAATCATCATAATGATTTGAAATTTTATACTGATATAAATTCAATATATACTATCAATTGTAATTGATATTATATATATATAAAATACAATATATATATATTTAGGCACCTGGGTGGTTCAGTCATTTAAGTGTCCTACTCGATTTCTGTTCAGGTCATGACCTCAGGGTCATGACACTGAGCCCCATGTCAGGCACTGTGTTCAGTGCGGAGTCTGCTTGTCTCTTTTCCTCTGATCCTCCCCCCACTTGTGCTCTTTCTCTCTCTCTCTCTAAGAAGTAAATAAATAAAATCTTTAAAAACATATATAATAAATGATCTTGTGGTAGGTTGTGGTAGGCAGGACACTAAAATCTTTAACCACAAAGAAAAAGGATTGGTAAATTGCCCTTATTAAAGTTAAAAACTTCTGTTCATTAAAAAGTATCATTTCACAAAAAGAGATGCCCAAAGAGCCAGTAAACATATGAAAGATGGTCAAGATCTTTACTCTCAGATGCCTTTATTTATTGTATAGAATCAGATCACATGATTACGGAGTGCCAAGATCTGTGGTTGGTGTGCTGGAGACCGAAAGGAGATAAAGTTATAGTCCTAATCTGAACCAGGAGGGTCGATGGTATAGTTCCAGTTCAAAAGCTGGCAGGCTTGAGACCCGGAATAAACCAATTTTCAGTTTGAGTCTGAAGGCAGAAAAAAAATTTCATGTCCTAGTTCAAAGGCAGACATGTAGAGGATTACCTGGGTGGCTCAGATGGTTACGTTTCGGACTCTTGATCTCAGCTCAGGTCTTGATCTCAGGGTTGTGAATTCAAGTCCCGTGAGTTCATACTCTACATTGGGCTCTTTGCTCAATGTGGAAGCCTACGTTAAAAAAAAAAAAAAAAAAAAAAAAAAAGGCAGCCAAGTAGAAGGAGTTTCCTATTATTGAGGTTTTTATTCTACTTGGGCCTTCAATTGATTGGATGCGACCACACACATGAGGGAAAGCAATCTGATTTACTCCATCTACTGATCTAAAGTTAATCTCATCTGGAATCACCATTATAGACACACCCCGAATAATGTGTGACCAGGTATCTGGCCTCCTATGACCCAGTCAAATTGATACATAAAGTTAAGCATCACAGTGTGAGTGTGTGTGTGTGTGTGTGTGTGTGTATTTTACAACTAATGTAGGTGCTATCTGGAATAAATTTATAGAACACAGGATTTTCTCTGAAATAAAGGGCTTGCAATTTGAAGCAGATTCACATAGCTGAATGCTTCTATGTGTTGGGACACAGAAAAACAATGGTGATCACACAGCAAGATCTCACCTCTAGGGACGCCTGGGTGGCTCAGTTGGTTAAGCGGCTGCCTTCGGCTCAGGTCATGATCCCAGAGTCCTGGGACCGAGTCCCACATCGGGCTCCTTGCTCAGCAGGGAGCCTGCTTCTCCCTCTGCCTCTGCCTGCCACTCTATCTGCCTGTGCTCACTCTCGCTCTCTCGCTCTCTCTCTGACAAATAAATAAATAAAATCTTTAAAAAAAAAAAAAAGATCTCACCTCTAGAGTTAACGTCTCACTTACTTGTTCTGAATCGACTGATCAGATTAATCACAGATTGTGGATTTTTAAATAATCTAAATTCCATTGCAAACATGTGCTCACATAATGACTTCTCTGTGATGTGGCTTGTAAAGGAGACTAAGCATGAAAGAAGTGATAGTCATTTGGAGCTCTGGGCGCATGCCCCACCGTGGACCTTTTGAAGTAGGAGGAGCACAGTTTAGGTCAGTGATAGCCAAGTGGAAAACTGCAGCGGACCTCTCATCTAGAGATTATTTTCCCCACTTAATAGATGAGAAATCAAATCGTGTGAATTTACCTCAGGATGCCCAGCAAGTTAATGACAGAGGCAAATATGACTTAACAGGCTGGACAAACATTCCACTATAATTTATATACTTTCCTGGCTTTGATTTAATGACTTTGACCTAACGTTCCGCGAAAAATCCTGGCTTGGCAAATAATCCCTGCAGAGACTATTTCATGATGCCAATTAAAAAGTTTTTTCTGGATGACTCTTTGTCCTTCCTCTCTTAATGTAACTTCTACATCAACTGCCTTGAAGAGATTCATTCAGGTTCTATGCAACTGCTCCAGGTGTTACACAGCTGTCAAAACTAATAAGCTGCAAATTCTCAAGCTGCGTACTGAGGTTGTCCCTCGGCTGAGAAACAGCTAGAACCAACATGCCTGCACTAAACGTTTTGTTAATAACACTTCTTCCTGATTATAAAAGGAATATATGCTCATTGTAGAAAATTATAAAAACACAGAGAAGATAATAAAAATTACTCGTAAACCCCCAAACAGAAACCACTTCTACAATTTTCCAGTCTTTTTCCCCTATGTTTATTTTAAACATATATTGACACAAGTGTATACACATACATGGACACACACTTTAATAATATAGTCTATCTATATAGTCATTTGTTTTGTTTTGTTTGCTTGTAGACTTATTCACTGATTAAATAAATTTGAATAGATATGCAATGAGCATGCCAGATACTTGAATGATTACTATAACTTACCAAAATGTTTACTATTTCTTGGTAATGTAACCAGTATTTTGCATAAATTTTGGGTTATGATGGAAACAGACTGATCTTTATTATCTGCAAAAGAATAGACTGTATACAGTGACAGTCGCGCCTTCACTCACTTCTTCAAAAAATCTTTACTGTGATGAGGTGTGTGCAAGGGAAGGTGAGGATGGAGTAGACTGAAATTTTCTTTAGCAATCAAGTAACTTCTCTGACACTCAGTACCAGGGACCTTTTTCCCTCTGGTTTTATTAAATAACAGATTTTAACTTAAAGTAACGTGTTATGCAAGCTGGGACTTTTAATTCAGATCAAATTGACATACGTCATATTAGTTTGAGGTGTACAACATAATGGTAAGATACATGTCTAAATTGCAAAATGATCACCACAGTAAGTCTAGTTAATATCCATCACCACACATAGTTATAATTTAGTGTGTGTGCGATGAGAGCTTTTAAGATCTACTCTTTCAGCATCCTTCAAATATGCAACACAACATCGTTAAGTCTAGTCACCATGCTGTACCTTGCATCCCCAGATCTTGTTAATCTTATGACTGGAAGATTGTACCTTTTGACACCTTCACCCACTTCACCCACCCCCCACCTCTGGCCACCTCCAATCTGTTCTCTGTATCTATGAGTTCAGTTTTTTTTTTTAAAGATTCCACACATAAGTGAAATCATGTATGTACTCATTGTTTAACAAACTTCACACTAGAATGTAAACTGCTTGGGTATAGAGACATTTTCCATTTTATTCACTGTCATTCTCTGTGTCCTAAGACAATGTCTGACATTTAGCAGGTGCCCAATAAATATTTGTTGAATGGACAAATTAATGAATAAAACCTGTTTTTACTTAGTATAATGTTAACCTTCCCCCATACTGTTAAATATTCTTTTACAATGTCTCTTAAAAAGATTTTAAGGTATAGTTTACATACATAAATTGTATGTATTTTAAATGTTCATCTTAATAAATGTCTACTTACATGTCGTCTGTTAGCCCCACCCCATCAGTATATAGAACATTCCATCAACTCACAGGCATTCCTGAGCTCCTTCCTATTCAAGATCTCCCCATAGGTACCTTTATTCTGAGTTTTAATACCATAGATTATTTTTGCCTATTCTTGAACTTTGCATAAATGGGATAGGTTTGGGGTGCCTGGGTGTCAGTTAAGCACCTGACTTCAGCTTGGGTCATGATCCCAGGGTCCTGGGATCCCAGGGTCACTGGGCTCCCTGCTCAGCAGGGAGTCTCCTTCTCCCTCTACACTTTCTCTGCTCATGCTCTCTCTCTCTCTAATAAATAATACACAAATGTTTAAAAAGTGAAGTAAGTTTTTAAAAAGTACTCCTCTGGATCTGCCTTTTCTCATTCAACATAATTTTATCAAAGGCTCATTCATCTTGTTGCATGTATTAATAGCTCTTTCTTTTTCATCATTGTTATATAGTATTCTACTATATAAATATAGTAGAATCTATATATATTCAATATATAATAATAAAATATTATTATATATTATATATAATAATATATAATTTGTTTATTATATCATATAATATATTATATATTTAATTTATTAATATTTATATTATATATAAATAATATAAAATAAAATAATATAACAATTAATTATTATATTATATTAATTATATATGTGTATATCTATAATTTGTTTATTCATTCTCCTGTTGACAAACATTGGGTTATTTCCATTTTGTAACTATTGTGAATAAAGTTGCCATGAACATTCTTATGTAAGTCTTTTCATGTTCATTTTGTCACATAACTTTTTTTTTTAAGATTTTATTTATTTATTTGACAGACAGAGATCACAAGTAGGCAGAGAGGCAGGCAGAGAGAAAGGAGGAAGCAAGCTCCCTGCTGAGCAGAGAGCCTGATGCGGGGCTCGATCTCAGGTCTCAGGACCCTGGGATCATGACCTGAGCTGAAGGCGGAGACTTTAACCCACTGAGCCACCCAGGCGCCCCCATATAAGTCTTTTTGAAGACTACAGTTTCATTTCTCTTGGATGCCTAGGAACACATCAGATGGTAGGTATACGTCTAGTTTTAGTAGCCAGATCAACTTTTCAAAGTGGTCAAAGCAATTCATACTCCCTTCAGGGATATGTGAGAGCTCCAATTCTGCCATATCCTTGCTAACATTTGGCATTTGGGGCATTAATTGTAATCATTATGGTAGGTATTTGCTACAGTCATTGTGGTTTTAGTGTGTACGTATTTGATGAATAATAATGTTGAGTATCTTATGTAGTTTACCACGTGTGTGGCATCCTCTTCTGTAAAACATCATTTTTGTGAAGTGATGCTTATTAATGAGCAGAAGCTTTTACATTAATAAAATCCAACTTATCAATTCTTTTTCTTTTTTAATTAAATCTTTTATTCTCCTGCTTACCAGGACAGTGTCCTCTTTTGCCTACCACAATGTCATGAAGCCATTCGTCTATTTTCTCCTAGAAGCTTGCCTTTTTTTTTTTTTTTACCATTTATATTTATTCTATGATCCACTACAAACTAATTTTTGTCTGCAGTATAAGCTAAAGATTAAAGTTCATTTTTTCATACAAATATTCAATTGCTCTTATACCATTCATTGAAAAGTTCATCCTTTCTCCCACTGAATTTCACTGATACCTTTGCTATTTTACTCAGGAGGCTGTGTATGTATGAGTCTTTTTATGGACACTATTTTCTCTTCTGTTGAACTGTTTGTTTACATCTTTGTGACATTACAGCACCATTTTTAATGGTTGCAAAGCTTTGTTTTTCCCATCGTTGGATATTTAGTTTGCTACCAAACTTTCTGTATTATAAGGATGAATACCACCAGGAATAAGGCTTTATGCAAACCCATGACTTTTCTCATAGGGTAATAAATTTCAGGTCTAGAATTGCTGACTCTGAGGAATGCACATATTTTAAGTGTTTCCTATATATTTTTGAAGTGCTATTCGGAAATATATCTTATTAAGTTCCTGCCAGCACTAGATGAGAGTGTACCTTTATACCAAAGCTTAGATATGTGTTATATTATCTGTTAATTTATGGTTGTGTTGGGAGCAAAATGTTTCTCAGGTTTTTTTGCTGCTGTTGTTTGGAGTTGTTTGGTTACCAGTGAGCCAAGGATGAATTAGAAAAAAAATCCAAGGGCCATTTGTTTTCTACTCCTCTGAATTATATATTCAAATCTTTTCCATTTTCCACTGGGATGTTTACCTATTATCTATTAGAAAGAATTCTTGGAACATTTAATATAGTAACATTTATCTGACATACTTGTCAAAACATTTTCTAGTTTTCTAAAAATTTAAAACATTTTAAAATTATTATTTTAACTTACAGGGTAAGTTTTAGTTTATATTTTTCAGTTTGGTTAATCTCTTTCATTATAAACTTGTTTCTAGTATCATAATGATAAAATCCTTTCTCATATATGTGCACATACTCAGGAGAAGAAAGGATTTTTCTGGCATAACAATTTCATATTTTTTTGTATTTTGGAAAAATGTCTATTTTACCTACACTCCTGCCCTTTCATTTCTGATTGTTTATTTTACCATCTCAACTTCTTCTAAGTCAGGCTTTATGATTTTTTTTCAACTTAGTCTTTCCAAAGAACCAGGTTTTCTTTTATATATTTTGTAGCCTCTTTATTTTTTGTCTTACCTTTATTATTATTTTTCCTTCTATTTCCTTAGGATTTGCACTGATACTCTTTTCAAAATTGGATACTTCACTCGTAATTTCAATGACTTTTCTTTCCTCAAATATGCATTTAAATGTTTTTGCCTCTGATACTTTGTAAGCTTCATCCCACAAGTTTTATATGTATTGTTATTTTCTAATTTCCATTATTTTTTCAATTGCCCATGGATTATGTGGAAAAGTTTTTTTGACTTGCCAATATAAGCATTTTGGGGTCATCTTTTATCTGTTTCTTCTTCATGGTATTGTGGTCAAAGAATGTTGTTGATAGAATATTGGCATCACGCATCATCAAATTTATAAATACTGTACATATCTTTGGAAAGATTTTTTAGCCTCAGGAATTCATTCATATGACTTGGAGAAAATGTGTCCATTGTATTGTCCAACCTTCATTTTTAGTAATCATTTGTCTGCTTAATACAAGCAATTACTGAGAACATTGTATGAAACATCTTACCACAGCAGTGCATGTGTTATTATTTTTGTATAATTCTGAAAAGTTTTATTTCATATACTTGGAACATATATTTTGAAGTACATGTATGTTTAAAATTGATAAATCTTCATCATTCTTTTTATTACTGAGTAGTGATTAACTTTACTACTAGTAATGAATTTTTTTTCCATCAAAGCCTATTTTATTCGTAATTGTAAGAGCGACATCAATTTTCTTTTGGTTGTACTTGTCTGCTGTGCGCAGTGTTGTGCATGTGTGCATAACATATGTGTGAAAACATAGTGTGTTTTCAGTCTATTTTCTTTTAACTATTACACGCCATTATGTATTAATTATGTCTCTTATAAATAGTGTATATCTAGTGTGGATGGAAACATTTACATTATATTCATTTCACAAACATTTCTTCTGTTTTTTTTTTTTTAATTTTATTTGAAATTTTAAACTTCTTGGGCCTGTCCTATTCTCCCATGCTTACTGATGGAGTCAAGCATTTAGCTTTGAAATTATAAATACTTCAAACATTTGTTAAAGGAAATCCCAGATTCTGATAATAAATTATCTGTTAACCTTATATTTGGGTGCTTTTTGTTTCTAGTATCTTCCAAGTTATTTCAGAATGAATGCTGCATTAAGTGATACTAATCATATGGTGTTTGAAACAGAACTCATTTTTCAGACTCTTAAAGAGTGTGTGTAGAGGGGTGCCTGAGTGGTTCAGTCGGTCAGGTGTCTGACTCTTGGTTTCAGCTCAGGTCATGATCTCAGGGTCCTGAGATCAACCCCCGCTCCCCCACATCAGGCTCCATGCTCAGGGTGCATCTGCTTGAGATTCTCTTCCTCTCTCTTCTCCTCCCCACACTCATACATACTCTCTCTCTAAAATAAATAAATCTTGGGGGAAAAAAGAGTGTGTGTAGAAAGTTAAGTGACCTCTTCAACTCCTCAAAATTTGAGATTTTATTATTTTTATTGAAGTATAGTTGACACACAATGTTACATTAGTTTCAGGTCTACAACACAGTAATTCAAGAACTCTATAGATTATATCATGCTCATCGTAAGTGTAGCTACCACCTGTTACCATACAACACAATTATAATACCATTGACTATATTCCCTATGCTGTAGCTTTCATTCCTATGACATTTATTTCATAACTGGAAACCTGTACCTTCTATTCCTTTTCCCCCATTTTGCCTATTCTTCCCCACTTTGGCAACCACCGGTTTGTTCCCTGTATTTTATGGGTCTGTTTCTGTGCTTGTTCATTTGTTTTGTTTTTTAGATTCTACATATAAGTGAAATGATGGTATTTGTCTTTTTCTGGCTGACTAATTTCACTTAGCATAATTTCCTCTAGGTCTAGCCATGTTGTTGTAAATGACAAGATCTCATGCAACTTAATGTTGCATGAATAATATTCCATTGTGTATATATACAGTTATCACATTTTCTTTATCTGTTCATCTATCAATAGACAGTTGGGTTGCTTCCATATCTTAGCTATTGTAAATATGCTATAATAAACAGGGGTTCATACGTCTTTTTGAATTAATGTTTTTGTTTTCTTTGGGTAAATTACCCAGTGCTGGAATTATTGGATTGTATGGGTATTGCTATTTTTAATGTTTTGAGGACCCTCCATGTTGTTTTCCACAGTGGTTACACCAATGTACACTCTCACCAACTGTGCTCCAGAGTTCCTTTTTCTCCACATCCTCGCCAACACTTGTTATTTCTTTTTGATTCTAAACATTCTGACGGGTGTGAGGTGATATCTCATTGGGGTTTTGATTTACATTTTCCTGATGATTAGTGATGTTGAGCCTCTTTTCATGTGTCTGTTGGTCTTCTGTATGTTTTCTTTGGAAAAATGTCTATTCTGATCTTCTGCCCATTTTCTAATTCGATCGTTTGTTTTTCTGGTGTTGAGTTGTATACGTTCTTTATATATTTTGGAAAATAACCCCTTATCAGATACACCATTTGCAAATATCTTCTTCTCCATTCAGTAGGTTGCCTTTTCATTTAATTGATATTTTCCTTCACTGTACAAAAGGTTTTTATTTTGGTATAGTCCTAATAGTTTATTTTTGCTTTTGTTTCCTTGCCCAAGGAGACATATCTAGAAAAATGTTGCTATGTTTGATATTAGAGATTACTACCTATAATTTCTTCTAGGATTTTTATTGAATCAGGCCTCACATATAGGTCCTTAACTCATATTGAGTTTATTTTTGTGTATAGTGTAAGAAAGTGATCTAGTTTCATTCTTTTGCATGTAGCTGTCCGGTTTTCTCAGCATCAAAAAAATGTCCTTTTGCCATTGTATGTTCTTGCCTCTTTTCTTGTAAATTAATTGACCATATAAGCATGAAATTTTTTCCTCAGCTCTGTAATTCTGTTCCATTGATCTATGTGTTATCAAAATTTTGAAATTTGTATACAGTTATAATTCTAAGATAGTTGATCAAGCAATAATATAAGACAAATATTATTCTACTTAGGCTATTTTGCTGATATTTATCAATAATTATTATCTATTTTTATATTTATTAAAGATTATTAGACATATTAGATATATTATTAAATATATTTTAGATACTAGATATTATTAAATATCTATATCTAATAATATCTAATATTATTATCTATATATTATCTATATCTAATAATATCTAAATATTAGATATTGGATATTTATTAAATATTATTATTATATATATTAGGTATATTATTAAATATATCTATTTATTGAAGCACCTTTGCTACATATGTCAGTTTCCTAGGCCTGCTGTAACAAATTACATGACTAAGTGGCTTCAAATAACACATTTATTCTTTCAGTTTTCAAGAGGTTAGAAGTCTGAAATGGAGGTGTGGAGAGGGCTGTGCTCCCTCTGAAGGCTCTAAAGGGAATCTTTTTTTTGTTTCTTCTTCAAAGCAGCCTTGGTGTCTAGTGAGGACTCACTTCCTGGTTCATAAGCAATCTTTTTCTTGCTGAGTCTTCACATGGTGGAAGGGGTGTGGGAGCTCCTTGGAGTCTGTTTCATAAGGACACTAATCCCATTCATGAGAGCTCTACCTTCATGACTTAATCATCTACTGGCAGCCCCAACATCCTGAAATTATCACACTGGGAGTTAAGATTTCAACATAAGAATTTGAGGGTGGGTACAAATATTCAGTTCAGAGTCGTGTGTATGTCTCAAGACTCCCCCTGCCTCTTTCTTATGAACACACATGTGACTGCATTTAGGGCCTACCCAAAGAACCAGGATAAGCTTCTTTTCTCAATATTCTTCATTTAACCACATCTTCTGTCCAATACAGTAATATTCACTCTTTTTCCATCTAAAGTAATAATCACAGGCTCTGGAGATGAGGATGTGGACATATCTTTTGGGAGCCACCATTTAGCTCACTACACACCTGACATGTTACTAGAATGGTTCAAGTTCTGTACACCAAAATCACTAAAATCAATTTTAAAAAATTTCAAATTAAGGATAAAAATACCAAAGCTACCTACTCTCTTCAGATTATTATTATTCTTTAGAGATAATTTAGTGAGATATAGATAGTTCCTATTCTACACACTTCCCACCCAAAACTATTCCTGCTCTTCTCAACTGTTGCTCATGGCAATGAATTATCTTTAATGTTTGTCCTAATCCTCAACTTAAAATAAAAGCACCTGAGGTGCACAATGAGCGCGTCTTAGTATGTTTCAGCACCATTAATGTAGAAAATGTTTAGTGCTTCTTTATTGTGCAAAATAATTGCATATAATTTGCAGGCACTGCTGGGGTGATTTATTTGCTTTGTTTTGCTGTATTCTCATTTTTCACAGGCCAGCCATGCATGGCCATCACAAAGAAAAGAGGCATTTGCCTATAGAGTGTAGACAGTTTGGGGCAGAATGTTAGTGATTGAAGGGATCTTAGCTTTCCTCATTTCTAATCTTTTCAACTTGGACATGAAGCACTACAGTGAGGAGAAGGCAAGTGACCTGGCCAAGGTCTTGGAGCTAGTGGTGGAGATGAACTGTGGATCCACTCTTCTCACCCACAGCACAGTGATTCCTGCTGCTCTTTCCTCCACTCACATTACTATCATATCTCAGCAGGAGGCCATATAGGACAATATGATTTCAGGGGCCTTAAAACTATTTCAGGGGGAACAAAGTCAAAATGTTTGCCTTTAAAATTTTGCTTCAATTGGGCGCCTGGGTGGCTCAAAGGGTTAAGCCTCTGCCTTCAGCTCAGGTCATGATCTCAGGGTCCTGGGATCAAGTCCCGCAACGGGCTCTCTGCTCAGCAGGGAGCCTGCTTCCCTCTCTCTCTGCCTGCTTCTCTGTCTACTTGTGATCTCTCTCTGTCATTAAATAAATAAAATCTTAAAAAAAAATTTTGCCTCAAGACAGTGCTTTTGATGAGTCAGTTCCTGTAATATTGTGATTTGTAATAAAAAATAAATATGTGGTCTTTTTCCCCTTTAGAGGCACAGAGCTTCTAAAACCCTTGAAATTTCCTAAGTGATGAGGGCAATCAATTCTCCTTTGTTATGTTAATAAGGTGACGTTTGGAAAGCACCTGAAGATGGGGGCTGGTTGCCAGGAGGACCAACTGTGTGATTAGAGGGTTACAACTTTCAGTCTCCCTACTTCCCACCTCTATCTCTGGGGAGGGAGGAAGGGCTGGAGATGAAGTTTGATTGCCAATGGGCAATAGTTTCATCAGTCACGGCAATATAATAATACCTCCATGAAAATACAAAAGGATGGGATTTGGAGAACTTCCTCGTTGGCAAAAACATGGAGATTTGGGAAGAATGGCATGCTTGGGGAGGGCATGAAGCTCTGTGCCCCTTCCCCATACCTTGCCCTATTCCTTTCTTCCATCTGGCTGTTCCTGAGGTATATCCTTTTATAATTAACTGGTAATACAGTAAGGAAAATGTTCCTCTGAATCTTGTGGGCTGCTCTAAAAAATTAACCCAAAATGGGGTTTGTGGGAACCTCTGATTTATGGCCAGCCAGTCAGAAGCATAGAAAATAACCTAGATTTGTGATTAGCTCTGAAATGGGGGGCACTCTTGTAGAACTACACCCTTATAGTGCAGAATCTGATGCTATCTCCAGGTAGATAGTATCAGAATTGAGTTGAATTGTAGGACACCCAGCTGGTGTCTGAGAATTGCTTGGTATGGAAAAAGAAAAAAAAAAAAAAACATTATACCTTGGAATTGGTGATGTAGGGGTTCAGAATGGCTTCCCTTCAAATATGCCACTTTGGTTTATTGGTTATTTTGAATTAAAGGTACTTGAGAAACAGCTGGTACACTAAGGACACTCTGAAAGCAGGATATAAATTTCCCATGTGAAAGTTAATCTCCCTGCAGTGGTAGTGCTGAAGGCCTCCTTATCACTAGACGCAGGGAATTTAGGGCCAAGGAAGGCTTTATAAACAAATCTTATTACTTCTTTACCACTTTACTATCTCTAGCTCAAACTCCTTTACCCTGTTAATTCTTCAGAAATTCATTGTTTATTTGTTCAAAAAGTATGAAAGCTTCCTGCTCTGTTCACTTCTTTGAGACTCATATCTTTGTGGGGCTCCTGTACATACATATATAATGAAATTTGGTTTTCTCCTGTTAATCTGTCTTTTTACAACAGTTGTTTCTGTTAGGAACCTAGAAGGGTAGAGGAAAAATTATTTTTCCTCATCCGCAGTGATCAGAATTTGTAGTTTCCAAATGGAAAATGCTCCTGGAATCATCTGGTGGTTACCCTACTTCTTTAGACTGATAATGACCTGTATGGCTATGCCTTTGAAGTGTGAAGTGCATGGGGCTTACTGGCATGAGTTGTTTGCGGTACGGAGAAAAAGAAGGACTGGAACCTAAGTCTGCTGCTATCTGCTCCTCTCATTGGTGATTTGAAATTCTCTGCTCTTGCCATGAGGGCAACTGTGTCTTTCTGCAAAAAAAGAAGTTAGAGTAGGTCTGGAGAAAACCTGGCAATAAAAATAAATTAATATGCTCTCACTCTTTCTCTTTTTGGAGTGGGGAGTCAGGATAAGGATCTTTGCATGTGAAGAGATCTTGATGGCTTCACTCACATATCGTGTTCTCAGAGTTCTAAAAGTGACATCAGCCTTGGCTATAAGTAAGAAGTATGACCTGCTTTGTGCCAACACCATTCCTCCTGTTTTCTTCATCTGTTGGCTAATAGCTGAAAGTGAGCCTGCTACTACCCCGAGTAGTTACCTAACTCAGATATAAATGTGTGCTATAGTCTCCTTTGCTAGAAGCATGCTGTGATATAAAGGACACCAGGAAGAATTGACAGTCCTAGTGAGGAACTGAGTTTAGAGGAAACAAACATACACTTTCTTGGGTTCTCATTTGGCACTAACACTGGGAAGAAGGGGAAGATTTCCAAGAGCAAAGGAAGAGAAACTGGGCCCATGCCAATCTTTTAGGCCAAATGGAATTCAGAGAGCATGATGTGTTTTTGAAAATGTTTGGCAAGGTAGTTATTTAAGATCCCCTGGGCATTCTCAGCTCTGAAGCCTGTTTAGATCTGACTAGTCAACGAAGATGTTTAATGACTATTTGCACTTCCACAAGTGACTGTCTGAAAAGTGTTACTATTCCCTGACAGATTTGTGAGGTCTTTTCTGCTGATGATGTAGGACCTGAATAAACTTAGACTGTTGATACCAGGCCAAGATTGCACACATAGACAAATCTTAAAAAGTATCTTCCTGCCTATAAGAAAAATGATTTTTGATATGTTTCCCAGAAACTAAAGTTTGTTTGTTTGCTTTTCTAGGACTTAAAATTCAAGTTTTTTTTTCCCCCCAGTGCAGTTGATTAATGGCACTAATGAAGTTGAATCATAGGTTAGCATAGTTCAGCTAAGTCAAGAGAAATATGGGGGCGCCTGGGTGGCTCAGTGGGTTAAAGCCTCTGCCTTCGGCTCAGGTCATGATCTCAGGGTCCTGGGATCGAGCCCCGCATCGGGCTCTCTGCTCAGCAGGGAGCCTGCTTCCTCCTCTCTCTCTGCCTGCCTCTCTGCCTGCTTGTGATCTCTCTCTGTCAAATAAATAAATAAAATCTTTAAAAAAAAAGAGAGAGAGAAATATGACTTCATGTCCTCGGAAAGGACAGCACCAGGGACTTTTGGGGATCTCAATAGCAGAAAGAATCCAACTCTCCTTTTTGGGTGAATAGTGGAAAAGCCTGTAATCTCAGTTTCCATATGGATGTCACCTATTCAGGATACATTATGTGGGAGGAGTTGTAGAGACTCTGAACCCACCTCTTGATGACTGTGGTATCAGCACAACCCAAAATAGGGAAGGGGTAATTCCCTAAGGGAAGAAGAACTGCTAAGTGGATTTAAATAGCCCATGGCTCCTCAAAAAAATAAGCGAGGAAAACCCTTTTCTGGACCCCTTGGAGGAGAGAGCATGCTTTACTTGAAACAAAGGAGGCATGTGGGGACCAGCAGCAAAGTAGGACTTAGTGGGTCTAGAGCCCCTACTATGGACTCTGAGACAGCCTGTGCCTGCGCTCTCAGCTCCTATCACTTTCTATCTTCTGCTTACATGCCGAGATGCCCTGAGATTCAGAGGGAAGAATGGATGGGAGGGTGTTTTGCAAGACACTTTTGGATGTTGTGAACCAGGCGGCTTTTTAAATCCCAGAGTGGCAGTGGCCCCAGAGCAGCAGAGATAGCAACATCTAAAGCCAAACACACAGGAGGCAGACTCCCAAGTCCAGGTTCACAGTGAAGGGTTTCATTGCAGCCAGGGTAGATGAAGAAGACTGCTACATAAAATTCCTTTAGAGATTTTTATCTGCTGTGGCCGGGGTCAACTATCTCCCTGTTGGGTTCACTTCATGTTTTTTCCTTTTCAGGAATCTGACTCCCTTGCTCAGCTCGAGGACTCTCAGAATGGAGCACTGCTGCATTTTAGGGCTGACATCCTGTTTGATTTTTGATGGAAAGAACATGATTTGTCCTAATGCAATTCTTCTTCTATCTATCTGCCTTCGGATGGTGTCGAGCTTTCAGATGACTACTCAACATTTTATTTGGCAAAAAATGTTTCTCAAACATACTTGAGTGATCTCTTTGAACAGTGTTATAAAGTGTGTTATTAGGATTTTTAGAGGACCTCACAGTTGAAGGTATTTAGCCACAGGGCAGATGAGGCTGTGCCCGCAGACATGTAAATAAGGAGCCGTACCAGGGAAACCAGGGCTTCACTGCAGAGCTGCTGATGCGGCTACTTCCTCCTCCCTCCTGCTTCTTGTCAGATTTATGGCAATTATTGTAAAAGAGCACTCAAGAGACAGGTTTTTCAAAGTAATATTTTAACTTACTTATTGAAAATTCAGACACACTCTAGGGGGATGATTGGTTGGGGAACCTATTATTAAAAGTCAGCAAAAATGTCATTTCAGTGCTACAGTACAGCTAGCTTAACACAATCCATGGCACTAGAAGGTTTGGCACGAATCACATAGATCACAGCTCCATCCACAGGGATTCAATTATGTAGAGGGTCTTATCATCATGTGACTTTGTAGACCTCTGACCCTAAGATACAGCAGGATGCTTTATCACTGAGGACACATACGTACAGTTCAGAAGGGGTGTCAGAATCATTTACCGTGGCAGGACCATCGGAACCACACTAAAGGCCAGACTCGGAGAAGAATAAATATGCTGAACCACCAGGAAAGCAAGCCATGGCCAGATTTCAGAGGTCAGGGACTGTTGGCAGATGAGAACAAGGAGGACATGGACACTGAGAAGCCCCAGGAGGCATTCAGCCCGGAGGGGTGGCCATGAAACCATAGACATGAGGCAGAGTGAGAGGTGAGAGGCACAGCACAGTCACCCATCAACCAGGTCTAGCTCATTCCAGCTTGTTTATGTCTGCTCTGGTTGCTGTAACAGAACAGCTTGGACTGGGTGGTTTAAATGACAGACATTTATTTGCCGCAGTTCTGGATGCCTGGGAAGCCCAAGATCATGTGCTGGCAGTTTTGGTGTCTAGTTAGGGCTCCTCTTCTGACTTATACACAGCTTCCTTCTTGCTGTGTCCTCACATGGCGGAGAGACGGAGAGGCGGGTGGGGAGAGGGGGAAAGGGGGAGGATGAGAGAGAGAGAGAGAGAGAGAGATCAACTCTTGTGTCTCTTCTTATAAGGGCACTAAATCCGTCACAATGGCACCACCCTCATGATCTAATCACCACCCAAAGGTCTCACCTCCTAATACTCTTACATTACAGGGTTAGGGCTTCCACACATGAATTTGGGGTGGTGTGGGGGACACAAACATTAAATCCATAGCATACTGTTTTAGAGGTACCAGAGGACTGTAACCGCTTCTGTCATTCTCTTTGGTTGCCCGTCTCTTGAGTCCCATGCCAATGTCTCCAGTGTGAAGACTTCTCTACTGTATGAATCACTGTGGGAGTCAGATCTCACCCACCATTATGGAAGCTAGAACTTGCCTTTCTTGCCATGAAGCCATGACCGCAAGACCTGGGCTTTGCCAACCTCACACACCACCCTTGGATTTGAAGGGACCCAGAAGCAAGGACTACAAATTCCCTGCAGTATGACTGTGTCCCCACAAAAAAGATATTTTCAATAAATAAGAGCCACTGTTACAAACTGACATGTCTTTTTTCCTGCTGTTCTAAGCTGTAAGGCAACTTTCTCTGTAAGGCTGTCATATTTCAGATCCTCCTTTCCCTCCCAGAGCAAATGCTGTTGAGAACAGACCATCAGTAAGCCCCATAGGGCAGGGTAACCTAATTGGTGAGTCTTCCCAAGATCCTGGGCTGTTCTGACTCAAAAGTGGAGTCCTGAAGCACCTGGGTGGCTCAGTCAGTTAATCATCAGACTCTTAGTTTCAGCACAGGTTGTAATCTCAGGGTCCTGAGATCAAGTCCTGTGTTGGGCTCTGCTCTCAGCATGGAGTCTGCTTGAGATCCTCTTCATCTGCCCCTCCCCCTGCTCGCGCTCTCTCTCTCCCTCTAAAATAAATTAAAAAAAAAAAAAAAAAAAAAAGAATGGAACCCTGCCTTGTGCTGCCCAAGGGTAGCAGCTAACACTTCTTGGTCTCTTCTAGAGTCACTTCCAGGACTAAGCTTTGCTTCTTTTCTCCTGACTTGCAAGAATTCTTTTTTTTTTTTTTTAAATATTTTATTTATTTATTTGAGAGAGAGGCAGTGAGAGAGAGCATGAGCGAGGAGAAGGTCAGAGGAAGAAGCAGACTCCCCGCAGAGCGGGGAGCCCGATGTGGGACTCGATCCCGGGACTCCGGGATCATGACCCGAGCCGAAAGCAGTCGTCCAACCAACTGAGCCACCCAGGCGTCCCCTGACTTGCAAGAATTCTTACAAGGACCTGCACTATGCCTGATGTTCTCCCAATTTCTGCTTTTGACTTCCAAAGCGGAGACCTTCCTCCTGACCCTCCCCATTCCACTGGGGTGGTCAGCTCTGCTCTTGGTGCTGGCCAGGAACCAGGGCCTGCTCATTGGTTTTCTACCCCTCCTGCTTCCACCCCTGTTCCCCTCCCCTCATTAGTGTCCCCTGAGAACTCTCCTCCCTGGAGTCCCTGTGATGCCATACCCACCAGTCGGCCCTAACTTCCAGCAGGGGTGGAGGGGGTGTGTTTTAACAGGCACCAAGGAGGCCTTGCATCTGAGGCATAGTCCTGTCCTGGCCAGAATCCCTTTGTGGGCTTCCTGCTGTGACATATGCTAACCTCAGAGTCAGAAAAGAGAACAAAGTCAAAACCCAGAGCAGAGGCTGACAACTATAGTTTCCTCAGATTACCTAGAAGGAGCATGAATGAGAAATTCCATTTCAGGCATTAGGAAAAAAGGATGAGAGAAATAGAGCCTTAAGGCAGAGAGAGAGGGAAAAGAAAAACATCAAACCAAAATCTGATGGCTCAGATACTGAATGTTAGGTCCCAAGATCAAATACCCACAAAGTTATTGGCATCTAGAAATCCCTGTGAGGAGCTTGGTAATTTTTAATTATTATTATACAAAATAAATGAAAAGGAAAACCTTAATTGGAAACAGAACTCTGATGTAATCACTTATGCTTGTAATCAAAGTAGTCAGCCTCAATGTATCCACTGTGATCAACTCATTACCGGCATTGCAATTCTTTTTATATTTACCTTTGGGTCTAAGTCCTTAATCTCATCAGTGGTCAAATTAGGTAGGAGACACATCTTTGCTAGACCCAGGGAGGCCCATCTACGAAGCTGGAAATCACACTAGCCTCACAGCCTGAATTATTGTAATCCTGTTGGCTGTAGGAGTCTCTACATGTTTAATTCCAATGAAATTGGTCTAATGAAGTAAGGCTCAAGTAGTTTTAATTAGTTTTTGTGAAAATGTAGACGTTTCATGCTGTTTTTGTGTGGGCTCATCTCTGAGAAAAAGGGCAATCCATCTTTTCTCCCCCGTATTTCCTGATCATCCAGCTCTCAGTAAAACATCATCTTATACCTACTTACCAGCTCAGTAAGAGAAAGTTGGATGGCTTTACCAGCAGGTGTTGTAAAAACCCTAAAATTAGGATCACTGAAATTCAATATTGCAGCAAATTAGACCCTGAAGTGCCGGAAAGTTTTGAATGTTCCCTAAAATTGTTCCCCAAGTGTCTTTGTGTTCTGGAATGCACCAAAGCCCATTTGTTCCTGACACACTGGATATGAAAGAGGCCCCTGGGCTTCTACGTGATGGAGCACATCAGGTTATGAATAAATTACTCCTGCAAATGTGGCTAAGTTTTGTGCTCCAGAAGCAATCTGTAATAGTTTTACAGTTGCTTGGCCTTCGTGAGACACTGCAGAGAGCTGGCTTCAGGAACTATCCAAGCAAATAAAAAAGGTACACCTTTCCTAACCGCAAATCAGACTCAGGGTGTTTTAAGCCTGACGCCCAAAAACTGTTGAAAAGTCTGCATGACCTTCACAAAGCCTCAGGGACAAAAGAAAAAAAAATGCTTGAGGATTATTTTGTACTTATATTTTTTAAGATTTTATTTATTTATTTGACAGAGAGAGAGAGATCACAAGTAGGCAGAGAAGCAGGCAGAGAGAGGGGGGGAAGCAGGCACCTTGCTGAGCAGGGAGCCCGATGCGGGGCTCTATCCGAGGACCCTGAGATCATGACCTGAGCTGAAGGCAGAGGCTTAACCCACTGAGCCACTCAGGAGCCCCATACTTATATTTTAATTGGTTCCCCCATCAAGTTCATGTCCCGCTTTCTTATTCAATGTTATGTGAGATTTTTGATGATTCTTCTGGCTTAGAAATTCATTTCCATTACAACGATCAGAACCCATTTTAGTGCACTATTTGGGCTTCTTAGTTGCAAAGAGAGTCCACCTCTGGTTAGTTTAAGTAGAATTGAAATTTATTAAATGGGTATCAGAGAGCTCACAGAAGGGACAGGGAGGCTGGAGAAATGTAGAAACAAGGCGATAGGAAAAAGAGAACAGGGGTTCGGAGTCCCAGAGCATGCCCCCTGGGGAGGCTGATAGGGCCCCTCTACCGCACTGCTATAGCCAGGGGAAGTGGAACGCCCTTTGCAGGCCACTGCTGACACCACCATCAGAGAGACTCCTTTGGGGGTCCCCTGATTCCTTGTGTTACTTCCTCCAGAGTAAAATTCTGGGGGATCATCCAGTCGGCTGAGGTCTTGTCCCATACCCAAGCTACAGCTGCCAGGGTCTGGGGAAACAACGATCCACATTTGAATCTGAAGCTTCCACGGTGAGATGGAATTTTACCAATGACCAAGAGTCACATAATGGCAATTCCTGAACCAGAGGATCATGGGAAGGGGGTTCTGATGATGAGAAGTAAAAAAAAAAAAAAAGTAAAAAGAAAAGCAAGAAACAAGCAGAGCAAATGTCTCTATGGCCAATGGGGAAGGTAGAATGACACAAGGTTTTATCCAGATCTTTCATTCTGACTAAGGACTGGAAGAGCTGGGTGGTGCAGAATATTAACCCTTAAATTATTTCCAAAATAGGCTTGTGTTTTGAGATATAACAGAAAGAGCACCAGAGAGCCATGAAGTTGGGACTAGGTTGGGGTGAGGGGTGTGGACGCCCAGTCTGGCGGCCATGGGGACGGCGGCCAAGAGATGGAGGCACGGGACTCTACAGTTGTGGCCAGGGCCTGCCAGGCCTGCCAGGGAGCAGTGGTGGTCGGTGGCGGTGGACATTCCAGCATTAGTCCTCACTGCCAGGGGTTTTTTTCTTTCTCATTATTAGTTTTCAAACAGGTGAGAGGCTTGAACTTCTGTACTCCCTAATTTCTTCAGCTCGACGTCTGTGTGCTTCTTCCAAATCTTTTTTAGATTCTAATTTTTGTTTGGACCTTCCTTTGCTAACTTGGACCTCACTTTTAGAAGATCCCATTGTTTAACACTTTGGCCTCACTATTTAACGTATGCCAGAACCTCAGCAAAAATGACTTTAGTGTTCAGAAGGAAAGTGTTTAGGACGCTCCAATTCATATATTGAAGCCTTAACCCCCACCATGACTGTATTTGGAGATGGGGCTTGTGAGGTTAGATGATAAAGGTTAAATGAGGTCGTAAAGATGGAGCTCTAACCTGATGGGGCCGGTGTCCTCGTAAGAGTCTGTCCACATGCACGTAGAAGAAAGGCCATGTGAGGACAAAATGGAGAAGAGAGCTCTCACCAGAAACCAAAGCCTGCCAGAATCCCAATATTAGGACTTCACAGCCTGTAGAACTGTCAAAAAGTGAATTTCTGGTATTTAAGTCACAAAGTCAGTGGCTTTCTATTATGATCACCCAAACAGACTACTAATATAGAAGAAAAGAACATATGTCATCACCACCAAATATTTACTTTTAGGAAGTTACCCTCTGTTGGCCTGTTGGTTTCTTTGTGGTCGCTTGACTTGTTGAGAAAGTACTCTACCACCATCTTTGATTACTTTCCAGGATTCTTTTAATAATAATAAGACACTTTCTAAGTTTGCAAACATTTACTCATTTATGAATCTTCTGGAGTGTAACTGGATGCGATTCCATCATTGAGAAACTCATCTTGGAGCGAAACATCTCATTTAAATGAATTATTAAGTACGTGATAAAAACAAAAAGCTGAGGAACATTGTTGAGATTTTTCCCACCCTTAAAGGCACAGCTAAAGTACATGGTCTATAAAAATGCTGTGACCAATTCTTTAACAAAATACCAGAATCTGAACATTCCAGTGACTTTTTTCTTTCAGGATAGGAACTTTGGAAACCAACCCTTAGATAATAGCCAAGATGCAAAATACTTTGGGACTTTGGTTTTGGAATTGTTTTAGGAAAAAAGCCCATTTTGGGGAGCATTCTCAATAGATGTATGATGCTGTCTCTTAAGATAGCTGTTAAAAATGAGAACCCCAATCTGATAACCCATTGAGCTATGTAAGTGCTCTTCGGTCACAAAAAAACAGGGACTGGGAAGAAAGTGATTAAATTGACTTCTCGTAGGTCTCTTAAAATGGCTCAGAAAGATTCAAAACGGTCATCCGAACACTTGCAAATGACAGTGTCACTGAAAGGCGCACATTCTCTCCCATTGTGACCATTTTGAAGGACAGCATACATTTGCAATGTCATTTTGCTGTCACTCCTCTTAAGCTGTCTCTAGCCATTCTGCAGTTTTCTTCCTTTTATATACTCTTTTCCCTGAGTGAGTAACAGCAGTCAAGAAGGCTTTTATTTATTTATTTATTTTTTTAAAAGATTTTATTTATTTATTTGTCAGAAAGAGAGAGAGCGAGCGAGCACAGGCACACAGAGTGGCAGGCAGAGGCAGAGGGAGAAGCAGGCTCCCCACAGAACAAGGAGCCCGATGCGGGACTCGATCCCAGGACGCTGGGATCATGACCTGAGCCGAAGGCAGCGGCTTAACCCACTGAGCCACCCAGGCGTCCCAAGAAGGCTTTTAAAATGCATAGTCAGGATGGCTGTTAATACTGGTTTCCAAAAAAAGATGCCATGATTTATATAAGGCCTTTCTGCTGAGCAAAATGTATGAGCGTTTCTTTATACCATGACCTCTCAGTGCGTAGGAACTAACTGCGAATTTTTGAACTACTGCATTTAAACACATCACGGTGCTGTAGAAGTAAAGTACAAAGAACAGCTGGATGAACTTGGGCCCAGAGACATCTCATTTCTCATCAAATTCAAGGAATCCTGGAGCCTTAAGATTTGAAATTTTAAGAATGAATTACCTTCCTTTTCTCATGGAACCCGAGGCATGGATAATAGTTTTGAGAGGCACCATTTGGTGAATCAAAACAAAAAGAGCTGGGCTTAGGGCTCTAGGACCCAGGCTCTTTTTTTTTTTCCAACTCCGGCAAATATTTACCATCTGCTTTTCATTTTTTAGTCACAGAAATGAGCTCTTTTGGAAGAATCAATGTGGATTTATTATGGGCTTTTATGTGCTTGAATCTTTGCATCAGAGTGGTCTTTGAAACAAAGGGTTGCTATAGAAAGGGTCTCATGTTTACAAAACAAAGGTTGGACCAGAAACAGCATAATGTCTGATACCATAATGTAATAACTGAAATTACATGTTTTCCCTGAATATATTCAGTGTTGCAAAAACTGCATATTTATTTTCATAGCCTGAAATAATTTTACATTATCATCATTAATAAGGGCATAAGAAATGTGAGTTCAAACATAGACTTAGATCCAAATTGGCTTCCACTGTAGGCTAGAAAAATCATAATAATAAAACTGAAAACAAAGGCTGGGAGACCTACATGTGGATATTAACAAGTGTGTTGGCCATTCTCCATTGTGATGGATACTCTCCAACAGTAATGACTTGACTCTTCAAATCCATCACCTTGAGTTGAGCCTCCATGTACATGATGGGTATTCCTGTGGCATGAAGCGTTTGTGCTGACTATTCACTGATGGTCTTTTGGCTCCGAGCCTATAGTGCTTGGCTCTTTGATGTTAGGACTGTGTAAACCAGATGCCCTGCTCTCTGGTCTGTTCTGACCTCCTGTTGCAAGGTGACATGTCACCAAGTAGAACACCAGTGGGAGATGGGACAGAGGGAGGAGTGGGGATTTTCCTCCTGTTTCTAGCCCCTGTTAGCACAAGTCAACCCACCAGCTTCTTTCAGTACTTCCAGAACCTTCTGTGTCATACTAACCCTTCAGAGATCTGCACCAGCTGTGCAGTATCCTGTTCAGAAATCAGAGCACCAGCCAATCTAACAAGAAATCTAGCCAACTGTTCCCAAAGCTCCTTGGCTTTGGTGTCATTCTTCTTCAGTTTTGTGCTAGAGGTGGGACCTGTTTCCTGTCATTATGAATGGCCCAATCTTTTAATGCCCATGTAACCAGTTCCCTGTATTAAATCCCCTCGATGTGAAAAGTCTAGCGTGGTTTCTGGTTTTCTGACGGGACTCTGATGAATATAGTCCTATTATAGCCAAGCATAGGTTTTCTTAAAATTATTACAATTATGATGAAATCACATTTATAAACAATAAAGGAGAGAAATTTTTCCTGCACTAATTGATAAGTTAGGAGAGTACAGGGTGAGTAGAGCAAAGTCCACAGACTTTCCACCAATAACTGGAAATTAGGCCTCTGGAATACTCTGGCCCTATTGGCTATGAAGCCTAGATTTAAAAACTAGCTTAGAACCCTATTCAAATGAACTCACCAAATTTCATGGAGTTTAAATGATCACACAAGAATATTATAATGGTAGGAACATAACATATGTTTATAGTTCTTTTAAGAACCCATGTGCTCATTATGGAAGATGGAGTCCCAGTCATCATGTCTGTGTTCTAGATAGTGGGTTGGAGAAAGGAGGGAAGAAGGACCATGACAGCTCCCTTTAAGGATGTATGCTAGAACTTGCACATATCATTTCCTTACATCCCATGTGCCAGAATTTAGCCAAGTGGTCATACTCAACTGCAAGGGAAGCCATATGTAGATTTTAATACAGACAGTCAGGTGTCTGACTAAAAATCTAGGATTCTATAAGAATAATAAAATAAAAGTTAATGGGGGAGCAATTAGCAATCTGGGCCCGACCATTTTCTGGAGAAGGAAATCATATTATTCAATACGCATTTGCTAAGTCCTGGGTACCTTTCTAGGTGCTGGGATACAAGAGTGAATAAGACCAAAGCTCTGCCCTCGGGAGTCATAGTGGGGGTGGGATGAAGACAACTGATAAATAATAACTAACAAACAAATATGATAATGTCTGCTCAGTGACTTTGAGCCGAGACCTGGGGGAAGAGAATTCCAGGCAGAACACGCAAAGGTCCTGGGGTGGGGCAAGGTCTGAAGTGCTAGAGGAGTGGCCAAGAGGCCATTGTGGTTGCCCCTGAGCAAGGGATAGCAGATGAGATTAGAGAGACAATCAACACTGAAGAGGTCAAGGGTTA
Organism: Enhydra lutris kenyoni; assembly: GCF_002288905.1. Lineage (NCBI taxonomy): Eukaryota > Metazoa > Chordata > Mammalia > Carnivora > Mustelidae > Enhydra > Enhydra lutris. The sequence goes on from NW_019154087.1 coordinate 82,577,512, forward strand.
CAAAAGGTGTAGGACACCAATTAGATGTTAGATTCTATCAGCCATTGATTCAGACAATTAACAAATAAAGTGGAAACTATCTTTCATGAGTTCATTCAAAAACCTTTTAAAAAAAAAAATCTTTCTGTGTACCAGCCACCATGCTGGTATTTTGGATACAAACACAGTCAGGGCCATGAAAGAGCTCATTAGTGTAGTGGGAGTGAGGGGAGGAGACAGAAATGCAAACAAATAATTGCAATATAATATGGTCATACATTTATCCAGGAGGAAAGGAGAGGTGACATTCCAGGTAAAGGAATGTCCATCCTTGCAGGCAGGAGGTAACCCTAGGAGTGTGTGTGTATGCATGGGTGTGATCTAGTTAAATATTTCTGCAGGATTACACTAGAGGGGCAGGTGGGAACCAGAAAAGGAAGGTCTCTGTCCCAGACTGGTCTGGACTTTATCCTGTAGAAGGCATTTAAGCTGGGAGTGACATCCTGCTTGCAACAGTGTATTTAAAGGGATTACGGCAAAGTGGAGGAAGCAGGGAGATGGGAGCAGTGGCAGGGGGTGCTAGGGAAGGTGAGAGTTGGCGAACTCTGAGGAGGCGGGGTCAGAGAGCTAAATGTTGGGATCTAAGATTGATGAGGGAGCTTTGCTCCTGCCTGGGTGAAGCACAGGGCTTAGAGCTAGTTATAGGTACACAGATCTGCGGACCTGGGCACATCCACAGGGAATTCTACCGTAACCTGAGACTCAGATGCATAGGCAAGTTCAAAATAAAGGTCAGGAAGTGCCACAGATGTTAGAGATAACATGATGTGAAAATTCAGAAGAAACAGACAGACATCAGTCTTTCTGGAGGTCATGCCATCCGAGGAGGCTCTTTAAGAATGGAGGGGAACCTGAGGTTAGTCTAGGCAAAATCTGGGTTCTTCGGAATGTTAATATGTCAAATGTTATGAGACAAAAGGGCCTCATGGTGAAATAATTTGGGTTAACATTGTGTATCATATCTTTTTTATTTTATTTTTTTAGATTTTATTTATTTATTTTGAGAGCTAGCACATGAGAGGGGGAGGGCCAGAAAGAGAGGGTAAAGCAGACTCTCACTGAGCAAGGAGCCCAGTGGACATGGGGCTCAATCCCAGGACTCTGGGATCATGACCTGAGCTGAAGGTAGAAGCTTAACCCTAGGAGCCACCCAGGAGCCCCTTTTTCTTTATTTTATTTCAAAGCTTCATCACATATTAAAGGTCCTGAGAATTCCTGCACTCAGGGAGTCTATTTGTGTTTATCTTGTCTTCTAAATGTATATCTACAAAAACACGCCACATTCCCAACACTTTTTTGTCCCCCACATAACCTGTTATTTCCCCATAGTACCATGTTCCACTGGATAGCATTCGAGGAAGCACTGGCCTAGCTCTATCCCCCCATCTGAGAAATTAGAAGGAAACTGAGGCCAGAGGAATTAGGTCTGGGAGCTGGAGAGAGACGCCACCAGGGGCCTGTAGTCTATGGTTTCAGGTTAGTGCTCGGTCCCTGCATTATTCTCATCAACCAGAGCTTTTAGTGAGAATCTAAGTACTGAGCACGGAGCGAGGCATTATGGAGAATGCAGTCCACAGACAGTCAGCCTCAGACTAAAGGGAAACAAAACAGACCCAAACCCCTCTATGTTGCACAAATCACACAAACATGTGGACAGTGAAGGGTCTGTTCCAGTCTTGGGCAGGGGACATTAGTGAGATGTTAGCTGGAACTTGGGGGAAACATGTAGCCCCCAGGAGAGGCCAGCCCTCTCAGTCGAGCCCAGGCAGGGGTGTGGAGAACATGGTTCATTTCCAGAGCCTGGGTGGGATTTCCAGAGCCTGGGTGGGAGGAGAAGGGTCTGGTCTAGGGCAACTAGGGAAGACCATGGCCTCAGAAGTACACAGCAAGAACAATCTGGCTTGGATTCTTAAATCAGAGGCAAACAGCCTGAAGATTAGGAAGGAAAGAGTGGAAATCACGCCCACTGTCTGGGATGCGGAGCTGGTATAGACGAGCCAGTAGATTCTAGTTAACATGCAAGGGCAGGTATAGGATTCCCTCTTATGCGTCAGGGTCCTGGTGTGTGTGTGTGTGTGTGTGTGTGTGTGTGTGCATGTATGTGCATGTGTGTGTACATGAGCACCCTTGCTGTGGTGTGTACGTGTGTGGGTGGGGGTATGTAGGAAACATATGTGGGTGGGGAGACCCCAGACACGTCCATCCCAGAACAGGCAGAACAGTGAGGTCCTTGCCCTTCCCGAGCTCCTTGAGGAAGTGTACTCGGTGATAGTCTATGAGTCCTGGCACAGGAGCCCTCACAACAATATATCAAAGTAACATTGCCACTCACCCACATACAGCAAGAGCAATTCCAGTTATAAACATTGACAATTAGAACAAATTAATAAGCTTAGGTATGATCTAAGTTGTTAGAAATATTTTCCTTACCTTAATAAGGGTAATAACTAATTAGATGTGGTCTCCCTGCTGTTTTAATGACGCCGTGTCACTCATTTACAAAGATCATTGTATCTTTGCTTCTAGTTTTTCTCCACATAGTCTCCTAAATTAGCTGCTGTCAGAGAAATCTTCCTAAATGGAGCCCTGATCATATTCCTTGCCTACTCAAAACATGAGATGAACACTCTGCTCCCTCGTAGTGAATAAAATCCCGACTTCATGGTGATGACATTTGAGGACATCCCTGAATGGGCTCTAACCTGCCTCTCCAAAGCCTGCTGTTGGTCCCTCTCATAATCTCGTGCTCAGACATGATGTTCAAGACGTGTAACAGCCGTTGAAATCGGGGCAGCAGTCAGCGGGAGCTGATGAGAACCCAGAAATGGGGCAGGGTCCCGCAGGAGGCTCGCTGGGTCAGGGAGGTCCCGGAAGCGCAGGCGGCAGCTGGGATGGCAGCGTGCGCACTCAGGGGCGGGGACGGGGGAATCTTTCAACAAGCTCAGAAGTATTTCATCGTTTCAGCAGCTCCCGTACCCTTCCCGTTGGGACCAGCTGGATATCAGCTAGGTTACACATGCTCCACCTTCCATTATCATTCTCTGGTCCCTGCATGGAACATATTTTCTACCTTCTTGCTTTTGTGCGCAGATGCTCACCATCCTTTTCCTGTTCTTCCTGTACAGACAGCCAGACTCTGTTTCCGGTCTGCACTATGGGCTGGCCACGTGATGGGTTCTAGGGAATAAAAAGTGAGCAGAAATGATGTGTGCCCGTCCAAAGTCTGACTCAGAGAAACCTGCCATGCAGTCCTCCAGTCTACTTGCCAGAATGCGAGCTGGCTGCCGAGGATCCCGCGAGGGGCCAGGAGGCTGTAGGAAACGGTGCGATCATGAGAACCTGAGCCCCTAAATCACTCTACTGAAAGCTGCCTGCCGAACGCTTACTTTGGATTGTGAAGAGGCTGAGAATTAAACTATTGTTGCATACGACCCATTGTTTTCCAGTGTATATTATCATTGCTTATACAGCTCTCTTATTTCATCTCCTTGATTGTAGATTTCATTAGAGTCCATGTTGACTCAAGCTTCTTCAGCGGAATATTTTAGATGAAGATGAAAAGTAAAAAGAATAAGAAAGAACACGTGCATTCATCAGTCGTACTGAACAAACATACAGAGCAAAACTCACCCGTACTTGCCTTGGATCATTTTGAAGTCATAAAATTACAGATACAAAGTTCTCCTCCATTTTCAAAAAGCTCATTGCTTTGCCAGCAGTGGGTGTTCAAGAAACGCTTTATGGATGAGTGTATGAGCTTGACACCAGTGAATTGTTTTCTCCCTAGGTTACACATGCTGATTTAAACTCGATGTCCTTTGTAACCAAATCTAGGCCTTTCTGGGATCATCCGTTAACATTTATACCACCGTTTGGCTCCATAGGATGCAGTAAAGTTAAGTAACTCAGGCTCAAATGGAAACTAAATCAGTTGTGTCCACTGGTATCATAACTATGTGCCTTACCAGGCCAGAGCTTGATTTTACAGGTGAGGGCACTTGGTTTTCTTCAAAATGAGGGAGTCCCAGACGGTCTCTGGGAACAAAACTTATTTTTCACTGTAGTGCCGGGGAGGATGAACTTCCTCTGCCCTCTGGTCCTTTGAGCTGGACTTAGAATCAAATTGGTATGAAACAGATGAGCAGGAGAAAATCAGATTTCCCAGACTTACCTACAGGGAATCCACGCGGACCTGGACTTCCAAGGACAAGCGGCAACAGGGCAACAGGACGCTTCTGTGAGCTAAGGAGAGCGGTAGAGGTCTGAAGACACAAAGGAGAGAAAGCTCATTAGCTGGAAGGTGAAAGGAGACGTTTGGGCAAACACGTTGCCTATTACACAGGCTCCGTTACCCTTCCTCTTGCGGCCTCTCCTTTCCGATGTAAATTTAGGCATTTATGGGGGAGGCAGAGAGCTTCTCCAGCATCTGCTGGGTTTTGATTGCTTTTAACTCGAAATAATCTTTATGTCAAAGTGGCACATTTGGGGACATCTCACCCTGCACCACTTTCAGTTAGACGGGTATAGTTCTGATTACGTTTATTTGAATGTCAATCTTTATAAACTCTGGGATTACATGTCCTTCCACATTTCTATGATTATATGACAAGATCATAGTAGTAGATGTATAATATATAAAATGTGACCTGATTCTAAGGTATACAATATAATCGAATACTGTTAATAGACAATGTTATATTATCTATTATTTTAATATATTCTATTTATATTCTACTGCTATATTTTTATTTCTTCACTTGTCTTTAGACACACAGATAGATGTAATTACCTCTAGCACAAAGCCCTCATTACTGTGGAATCACAAATAGGTGATAAATAAAGTTCACTTTCGCTCTACTCTTCGGGTGGAAGGATGTGACACCGTCTTGGCTGTACATTAGAATCACCTGGGGGAACTTTAAGAATCCCAGTTCCAGTCTGCACCTCACACCCATTAAATCAGAATCTCTGGGGATAGAACTCGGCTTTCAGTATATTTTAAAGCTTTCCAGATGATCTCAGCATAGAGCCAAGTTCGAGGAACAGAGCGTTAGAATTTTTAGTTTCCAAATATTCTTTGCATTTTTTCCAGAAAGCTCATGGACTATGAGAATGAAGTTGCTTCCTTTATATCAGATAATCATTGCTTCCATAAATTTCAAATGAGTCAGAACATTATCCTGTTTTGACCAGTCCTTTACCGTGGCAACGCATTGTATCATTTCTACGTAAATGGAATTTTACTATCCTCAGCCCACACTCCGGTAAATTGCTTAGTAACCTTCTCACTGCATAGTAAGATTGCAAATAAAATCTTTATTATTACTATTATCAGAAATTATACATTATAACACTGGTTATTTTTCCCCGGTTGGTGTTAAGAAATTAAAGTCATTTAAAATCTAATAACGGGACTACTTGCTATTCATTTAATTTCCCTCTAGAAGAAAAGAGTTCTCATTAATAATTTATTTTCCAGAGCCCCATCTTGCCATTCTCATTAAATGACACTCTAGTGAATGTAAAAATATCACCTTCTAAGCACAGACGCAGGAATGGCTAAATTAGGGGAAATGTGACTTCCTCTTTGCCCCTAAATAGTTTCTTAAGCAAATAGCCCATAAGAATAAAGGTTTACTAAATACCCTTGAGTTTGAGGGATGACCTCCAGAACTGAGCAAGAGGAACAGAAGTCAGAATGGTAACTCTCCTATCCAAAATGACGTTATAGCGCAGCATATGCTATTGCTAGTTCTTTTCCAAGCAGTCAGGATGGGTTTTTGCCAGTCTGGGCATATCCCCATCAAAGCTGCATGTTGCACAATTCTAGGAAGTGTCGTTCGCATCAAGGTCTTGTGACAAATGTGGGCTGTGTAATGCACAAGGAAAGTGGTTTTGCACAGGGGACCGTGATCTGTCACCCCTGTGTGGTGTCACACATCTGTAAAGCAAGTTCAAAAGTCCATGCGGTATGAATAGCTCACACGGTCTTCAGTGTAGCTTTCCAACTATGGAAACCCATTGTGATGGGGTCAATTCTGATTCTTGTAGAGAAATATTATGATTTTAGCATCAAGAAGGAAGATTTGATAGTGAATGAACTTGAAAGGAATTTGCCAACTGTTTTTTTTCACCGGCCTGGGCTTTTTTGCCCTAAGCATTTACTCCAGACTCAGTTCTAGAAGATTACGAAAGCACACCAGGCTCTAGGTTTCCCCTCTTTCCACCGCTTGCCACACTGTCTCCATTTCCTCCTCATTACGAAGAGATGCCCTGGTTGTCATCCCAACTCCAAATGCTTAGATTTATAGCACTCTCTAGTTTTCTATATGAGGAAAATTGTGTGTGAAAGGAGTAATTGAACCATGTCAATTCATCCATGTCTCCTAATGGGAGAGGAATTTCAATGATAATTAGTAAGAGTGATGCTTAGTATTCCCTTCAAGTGCCTAATGTATCCTCCCAAAAATCTCCCATTTTTTTTATTGTGGTAAAATACACATAATACATAAGATTTGTGATTTTAATCATTTTTCAGGGTACAGTTTGGTGGCATTATGAACATTCATGTTGTTCTGCAACCGTCACCGACCATCCATCACCAGAAAATGTTCTTCTTCCCAAACTGGGTAACCTGTACCCATTAAACAGTAACTCCCAATTTCCTCTCCCCTCCAGCTCTCCAGAGGGGGGTGACCACTCTGCTTTATGTTTCTATAAGGTACCTCAGGAAGGAGGAATCCTAGAGTATTTGTTTTTGTTTTTGTTTTTTTTTTTTTTTTTTGAGCCTGGCTTATTTTACTGTCTTCAAGATTCATCCATATGGTAGCATGTGTCAGAATTGCATCCTTTTTTAAGGTTGAATGAATTTCACTGTATGTATATTCTAACCATCTATAGGCAGAAAAACTGAGCTACGGAAGTGTTCTAGTAAATGTTCTAGTAAAAGAAAACACTAGAATCTAGTTACTGGGTCCCTTGACTTGCAATTTGTAAGTCTTCTCCCCTAATGCAGAGTAACTAAAGAAAGGGCCAGGACTTAATTTTCCTGAGATTTGTATGCATGGTGCCCAGATTTTAAATCTTGTTTAAACAGAATTTAGGGGGCACCTGGGTGGCCCAGTCAGTTGGGTGGCTGCCTTCAGGTCAGGTCATGATCTCAGGGTCCTAGAATGCAGCCCCACATTGGGCTCTCTGTTCAGTGGGGAGTCTGCTTCTCCCTCTCCCTCTGCTGCTCCCCCTGCTTATGCCCTCTCACTCACGCACACTTCTTCTCTCAAATAAATAAATAAAATATTTTAAAAACCCAGCATTTAGTTTAAACTGACAGATTGACAACTAACATTTGTGATCCCCCTCCTAAAACTCATCTAAAATGATAGATAAAACCTCACACCTATCAGAATGGCTAAAATCAACAACACAAGAAATAACAGGTGTTGGTGAGGATGTGAAGAAAAAGGAAGCTTCTTGCACCGTTGGTGGGAATGCAAACTGGTGTCTGTGTTCATGTATGCGTTCATGTATGCATTCATGCGTTCACAGTATGGAAGTTCCTCAAAAAGTTAAAAATAGGGGTGCTTGGATAGCTCAGTTGTTTAAGCATCTGATTCTTGGTACCAGCTCAGGTCTTGATCTCAGGGTCATAAGTTCAGGTCCGAAGTTGGGCTCCATGACCGGTGTAGAGCCTACTTAAAAAAAAAAAAAAAAAAAGTTAAAAATAGAACTACCTTATGATCCAGCAATTGCTCTACTAGGTATTTGCCCCAAGAATACAAAAATATTCATTCAAATGGATACATGCACCCTGATGTTTATAGCAGTATTATCAACGATAACCAAATTATGGAAACAGCCCAAGTGTCCATCAATTGATGAATGGATAAAGAAGATGGAATATATATATATATATATATATATACACACACACACACACAAACACACCATATATATCCCTCATATCCCCCATATATACATACCCCATATCCATATATATGTATATAAAATGAAATCCCATATATAATACATATTATATAATTCCATATATTATATATATTACATATATAACCCCATATGTATGTAATCCCATCTTCTTTATCAATTATATAGGAATATTAGCCATATGTTATTATTAGCCTGCATGAATATATATAATATTACCCATATACCCCATATCCATATATATACATAAAATGGAATCCCATATATAAAATATATAATATGATCCCATATATTTTATATATTACATATATAATTATATATATAATCCCATATGTATAATCCCATCTTCTTTACCCATTATATATATATATATGAATAATAGCCATAACAAGCAATGAAATCTTGCCATTTGTAAAGATATGGATGGAACTAAAGACTATTATGCTAAGTGAAATAAGTCAGTCAGATAAAGACAAATACGATATGATTTCACTCATATGTGTAATTTAAGAAATGAAACAAACAAGCAAAGAAAAAAAAAGAGAGAGAGAGGGCAAACCAAGAAACAGACTCTTGACTATGGAGAACAAACTGAGGGTTACCAGAGGGGAGGTGGGTGGGGGGATGGTGACATAGGTGACAGGGATTGAGGACTGCCCATGTGATGAGCACCCAGTGTTGAATGCAAGTGCTGATCACTGTATTATAGACCTGAAATTAATATTACACTGTGTCAACTAACTGGAATTAAAAAAAATACTTTAAAAAAAGCAAAATGAAAACTAAAGAATGAAAAAGTAAATAACCACTAAGAGCAAAGAATGTACTGAGAGGAGATAGCAGGAACAAAGAGATTACAATAGGTTTGGGGAAGAAGGAAAGTGGATGAATGGGTGCAACTGATTCAGCTGAGCCGAACTTAAAGAGCTCACCTGTTCTGGAGAATCCCCAAGAGGTTCACCAAAGAGGGGAGGGAGGGCTGAGCGGAAGGGAGGAAAACATGGCCGAAAGTCTGAACAGAGTGGTAGGACAGCCAGGGTTTCTATTCCAGGCTCACAGTCATCTGGTTACACCATCAGGAAAGAAAGAGGAGGTTTGGGTTTAAAGAAATTGGCTGTAGGTGAGATACTTGGGAATCAGAGACTCGGGGATGGCAGAAAGCGCAGTTAAAAACAGGTGGATTAAGTAAAAGTCTGGTAACAAATGACCAGATGTCCTCCCCAGATTCCTTTCCTTGCTTCACTTCAGGAATTCAGGAAGATGGGAACCTACGGATTCTTCTCCAGAGAGAGTGAACAGCCCCAGAGAGCAGACATTAACATATGGAGATGAAATGAAATGGCTGGTTCCTCTCAGGAGAACAGAACCCGGGAGTCCACAAGGCCTGCCCAGGCAGTTTCCAATCAATTTTCAGTGTCTCACTCCGAAGGGATAGCTGAGGACTGCCTCCAAGATGAAAAAGTAGAGATCAAAGTAAACAGAGAACGAGATTCTAGAAGATCAGATACAATGCAGAGAATTAGAAAAAGCATCAAAGATTCAAATATCCTCTAAGGAAAAAAAATCCTATATGCTATGAAAAACAGAAAGAAGCACTATCACAATTAAAAATATGCTACTGCAATAAAAAATCAGTACATAGTAAGGAACAAAGACAGGGAAATTGAAAGTAATAGAGAAGGGGTGCCTGGCTGGCTCAGTTAGGAGATCATGCAACACTTGATCGTGGGGTTGTGAGTTTGAACCCCATGTTGGGCACTTAAAAAAAAAAAGTATTAGAGTAATATAACTGAAGAGGATCTATCCAGGAGACCTACTACCTGAATAATAGAAATTTCAGGAAGAGAAACTGGAGAAAACATCGGGAAGACATAATACCAGAACAGAAAGATTCATCCATTCATTGAATAAATATTTATTGAGCGTCGGGCATTCTCTTAAGTACAGGGGAAACGGGTGTAAACAAAATAGATGAAAACCTCTGTACTTATGGAATTTACATTCCAATGCAAGAGATAGAAAATAAAATTGAATAGGTAAAATACAGAGTGTATTAGTGATAAATGCTCATGAAAAATATTTAGGATGTAGGAAGCCAGGAAGTGTCAGGAGTGGTTGCAATCCTGGGTAAGAAAGCCAGTGAGTGTCTCAATGAGAAGCTACAGCGCTCGTAAAGAAACTCATCCAGATTTCTCATAGTTTCTGTACTTTTTATTTTGAAAACATTTAGCACAGACTCATTTGGAGTTTATCCTGGCTCAGTGCATAAATTGTGGTCCAATTCTATCTTTTCTAAATGGTTATACTATTGTCCTAACATCATTTAGTAAAAAGTCCATCTTCTCTCTAGTGATATGAGATGTCACCATCTCATATATAATATATGAGATATATTATATCTCATATAAATAATATACTAAATACATAAATATATATTTAATATATATTATATATTATAATATACATAGATATAGATATATAGATATATCTATATGAGATATATAAATATATCTCATAGTCCCAAGCACATGTGGAAGTTTAGTTTATTAGTATATTATCTATATGAGATATATTTATATATAGTATATATATACCTACATATATATATAGATATACCTATATATCTCATATAGATAATATACTAAACTTCCACTTGTGCTTGGGATTGTTTCTAGATTTTTCTATTCTATTCCGTTGGATTGTCTGACTATTTGTGTACCAGGATAACATTGTCTTTTTTTTTTTTTAAGGTTTTATTTATTTATTTGACAGACAAGAGATCACAAGTAGGCAGAGAGGCAGGCAGAGAGAGAGGGAGAAGCAGGCTCCCCACTGAGCAGAGAGCCCGATGCGGGGCTCGATCCCAGGACTCTGGGATCATGACCTGAGCTGAAGGCAGAGGCTTTACCCCACTGAACCACCCAGGTGCCCCCAGGATAACATTGTCTTAATTTTGTATTGTGTTTTATATTGTATTTTATTATCTCCCATTACACTACTTTTCTTTTTCAGCCTGTTCCTCATTTTCTTGATTGTTTATCTTTCCATATGCATTTTAGAATCAATTTGTCTAGCTCTAGAGAAAAAATATTATCTTATTGGGATCACCGTAAATGTATGTATTAACTGGTGGCAAATTGACATCTTTTTGGTACAGTCATCCTAAACAAAAACATGGAATGTCTTTTCATTTCTTCAAGTCTATCTTTGGGTCTTTTAGGCATGTTTTGAAAATTTTCATCCTACAGCTTTTGCAGATTTTTTGTTCAGTGTATTCCTAAGAATTTTGTTACTATTTTGTTGCTACTAAAATGATGTCTTCTTTTTCATTACACCTTCCGATTGGTTGTAGATTGTATACATGAGAGTCATTGATTTTTTTCTGCTTTTGTCTTTTTTTTTAATATTTTATTTATTTATCTGACACATAGAGAGAGATCACAAGCAGGCAAAGAGGCAGACAGAGAGAGAGGGAGAAACAGGCTCCCCGCCGAGCAGAGAGCCCGACTCGGGCTCCATCCCAGGACCCTAAGACCATGACATGGCCGAAGGCAGAGGCCCAACCCTCTGAGCCACCCAGGTGCCCTGAAAGTCACTGATTTTTTAAAAAATATTTTATTTATTTATTTGAGAGAGAGAGAGAGTATGATGGGGTAAGGAGGAGGGAGGGAGGGGCAGAGGGAAAAGCAGACTCCCTGCTGAGCAGGGAGCCTGACACTGGGTCCCATCCCAGGACCCTGAGTTGAAGGCAGACACTTAACCAACTGAGCCACCCAGGCGCCCCATCATTGATTTTTTTAATGTTTAGTTTATGTCCTGCTACCTTACTGAGTTATCTTACTCTTCACACTAGTTTCATTGATTTTCTTGGCTTTCCCCAGTGGACATCAGATCACCTGCATCTCCTCTTCTTCCTGCAGTACCCGTCTCACACTTTTCTTTGGCCCAGTAGTTGTCTCTGTTTGTTTTAAATATTTATTTTCCCACATACATGAGATTTTTTAATATTGTCTCCTAGTTTTGCCAAAAGCATGGATATGGATTTTTTTTTTTAAGATTTGATTTATTTATCTGACAGAGGCAGAGAGAGATCACAAGTAGGCAGAGAGGCAGGCAGAGAGAGAGGAGAAGCAGACTCCTTGCTGAGCAGAGAGCCCGATGCAGGGCTTGATCCCAGGACCTTGGGATCATGACCCGAGCCAAAAGCAGAGGCTTAACCCACTGAGCCATCCAGGTGCCCGATGTGGGTGGTTTCATCTCCTTTTTTTGTGTGTGTGGCGCATTCTCATAGGTTTTAGAGAGTATGGGAAGAAATTTTGATTTGGGTGGCCCCTGTTTTCCTATAGGGACCTAGAAGTCTGGATTTCCTTTTAAAACTGTGAACATGGGGTGCCTGGGTGGCTCCATGGGTTAAAGCCTCTGCCTTCGGCTCCGGTCGTGATCCCAGGGTCTTGGAATCGAGCCCCGCATTGGGTTCTCTGCTCAGCAGGGAGCCTCCTTCCCTTCCTCTCTCTCTGCCTGCCTCTCTGCCTACCTGTGATCTCTGTCTGTCAAATAAATAAATAAAATCTTAAAAAAAAAAACAAAACTGTGAACAGTCTGAAAACTTGAGAAAACCAAAGAGAGTATAATATCATGAATACTATCACCCCCAATACGAAGCTTTATCAAATCTTAATCTCCCTTTGCTGTTTGCTCCAGATCATTTTTCTTCTGATAGAAAAAGAACATTACAGATAAACTTGAACTCTGCCCCCTCCCCCTCTGTGCAGCCCTCACCAACCAGTCTCCTCTCCTCCCAGGACTAACAACCATCCTGACTTGGGCAATTATAATCTCCATGTATATTTTTATGCTTTTAACTAAGTATTTAATTTTCCTCAAGCAATGTATGATTATCTTGAATATTTATAAACTCTCTATAAGTAGCATTTTACTCTACCTATCTTCCTGCAACTTGATTTTCCTGTGGGTTTTTTTTTCATTTTACCTTCTAAGTAATACTCTGTTGTTTATCTACAACTCAGTTTATTTACTCATTCTTTCATTAGTGGACATTGGTTATTTTCAGGATGGCTTTTTTTTTTTTTTTTTTTTTTTTTTTTTTTTTTCTATTAGAGCCTGCTGCAGTCAGGACTCCCAACTGTGTCTTCTTTTTGTCTGAATGAGTGTTCCCAGAGGATATATATCTCGGGCTGGAAATGCTGAGTCATGTTGCTGGAAACGTGTTCCGTCATGATGGCTCCTCCTTCCACTGCCAAACCCAGGGTTAAGAAAGTAACCACATAGTGACATGTCCACCAACACTTGCTTCATCAGATTTGTACTTTTTGGGAACTCTGATGGGTTTTTGAAATGTTCTTTTTGCTTCATGAGGACAACACAGATTTATTTTTAAATACTGACTCCAGGGACACCTGGGTGGCTCAGTTGATTAAGCGTCTGCCTTTGGCTCAGGTCATGATCCCAGAGTTCTGGGATTGAGTCCTGTGTCGGGCTCTCTGCTCAGCCAGGAGTCTGCTTCCCCCTCTCCTTCTGTCTGCTGCTCTGCCTACTTGTGATCTCTCTCTCTCTCTGTCAGATAAATAAATAAAATCTTAAAAAAAAATCTTTATAGAGGAAAAGTCAGGTGTGAGAGATGAGATTATGCAGTTGTGCGAATTTCTTCTGCTTTCTACCTCCCGCAGCTCCTGTTCTGATGCATCCCATTTGTCATTTTCATTGTTTTTCCGGTTTGCGAAATGGCTTGCGGTGTCAGAGAACATGCTGGACTGTCAGGAAAGAGAACAAGGCACATAGCTTTGATGGAGATAAATAAGCCCTTTTTCTAAATAACTTGCTTGAGCCTGTTGGTGGTGGTGCCTTCATGATATACTGAAATGTCTGCCCCAGTGCCAGACCCACACTTTCTAGATAAGGAAAGCTCATTTCGATACAGACTGCATTGTCTGGAGGCAGAAACACTCACAGATTCTTCTTCCATAGTCATTTATACTTCTCAGTGTTCTCTAGCCCCCAGGCATTTCGCGGACTTCAGGCAATTTTTCTTTGACCCTCACCATTCACAGGATGGCTACTGAGTGCGGAGTGCCAATAGTCCAACAGGAAGAGAACAGAGGTGATGCAGCAGAATTTTTTGAGGATGAAATTGAGCCTCAGAAACTATGTTTTCTGTATGCAAATGTTACAGATGCCTCAAAAATATGCACTGTGACTCCTCTCTTGGGTGCTACTGAAGTGAAAATTACACTTATTAAAATAGGACGTCAGACTTTCCTTAGGACTGTCATGATAGCTGTAGGGACCCTTCAATAGGGTGTTGGCAGCAGGGGAGAGAGATTGGGCCCAATTCTGACTACAGTGAGGTGGAGTGGCATCTATAGACAAGGAACAGGGCTGGTAAGTGGTGGAGAATCATTACTAAGCGGACAGGGTAATTCTTTGCTGCAGTGACCTAACAGGACTGTTGCTAAAGGCGGGCCAGGGTGCTCAGATAGCTCTTGTGGGTATGGTGGAGGATGGTGGAAGATGAGGGGATCAGATTCTGAGGGTAGGGGAGTTGGGCTAAACGGACCTAGCAGGATTCTTGCTAAAACTGGGGTCTTTAAAAAAAAAATTATTTTTAAGTAATCTCTTGACCCAGTGTGGGACTCAGACTTACAACCCAGAGATCGAGTCCCATGCTCTACCCACTGAGCCATCCGGATGCCCCTTAAAACTGAGTTCTTGAGGATGTGCTCTGGGATGGCACCTAGTCAGAAAAGGGCTCAGAGGGGCCTATGCAGAGTTTTTGGTCAAGAGAGAGGCTTTGTCAGCACCCTCAGTACAGTGCTGGGAACCAAGCAGGGGAAAATAAGTGCCGCGTGACTGGGAGCAGAAAGAAGTTTTATGAGGAGGAATGTGGAAAGAAAGGACACCTTGAGGGGCTCCTGGGTGGCTCAGTGAGTTAAAGACCCTGCCTTCGGCTCCGGTCATGATCCTAGCGTCCTGGGATTGAGCCCCATGTGGGGCTCTCTGCTCAGCAGGGAGACTGTTGCTCCCTCTCTCTCTGCCTGCTTCTCTACCTGCTTGTGATCTCTCTCTGTCAAATAAATAAATAAAATCTTAAAAAAAAAAAAAAGAAAGAAAGACAGAAAGAAAGAAAGAAAGGACGGACCCCTTGAGCGCTTTGTCTGTGTCAGGCACCTACTTGCCTTTTTTCCTTGCCTCATTTGATCCTGTAGCATCCCAGGGCAGGCGATCCCAAGATGGGCTACTTTGCCATGCAGATTATTTGGAGCTAAAAACAAGGCCTACAAGGTTAAAGAAAAAACGTGGACACTACTCTTCCCTCCCAACTGCCTAAAAGAATTTAGACAGAGGAAGAGAGCTGTTGCCATAGATGATTACTTTAGGATATGGGTGTGGTGGACAGGCAGGAACCTGTTTGATCATCCCATGTTTCTCAGGGGCCCAGCAAACACTTGCTTACCAAACACTTACTGTTTTTCATTCTGTGAATTGCAATCCTTCTCTTTAAAGCCCCACACACCTACCCCTTCTCCTAGGTTCAGGATGACATATGTACCTCATTTTGTCTATCTTTGGAATTCCATTTCTGTATGAATTCCCTATACATACAAAATCAAATTTGATTTTCTCTTGTTAATCTGTTTTATGTCAATTCGTTTCTTAGTCCCGCTAGAAGCACCTTGAAGGGCAGATTAAATTTCTCCTCTCTCACAGCCCTTACAAGAGGGAGATTTGATTTTTTTTTTAAGATTTTATTTATTTATTTGAGAGATGAGAGAAAGAGAAAGCAGGAGCAGGAGAGGGGCTGAGGAGAAGGAGACTCCCCGCTGAGCAAGAAGCCTGATGCGGGGCTCAATTCCAGGACCCCAAGATCATGACCCCAGCCAGGATGAAGGAAGACGCTTAACCAAATGAGCCACCCAGGTGCCCCTCATTTTTTGCAAAAGGAAATTTAAGCAGATTAAGTAACTTGCTCAACTGACAGAGGTGGGATTCAAATCCTTGTCTGTATCCTGAACCATGAGCATATCAGAGGTGACCTGTTTGGGCTGAAATATGGAAGGCATTTTCCTAAATTTTCCTGTACTGTTTAAGGTCCTTTGAGACCTTCTCAGATAATGGGTTTGAGAATTGTACAGAGGGAAACAATACAATGACTGAAATAGAAGTTTTCTGACAACCTAATAGGATGGTGGATCACATCAAATTATTTTGGATTCAGGAGAAAAATGTGACATTTGCTGCACACTGATGTTGTGGATTGTAATTCACATATCACACATGTAAAGTGACCCAACTGTAGTTACTATGAACGTTAACACGATGTTGGCGCTATGATCAGGGAATAGCTGGTCTTTACCTTGTCAACTCTAGATGTCACTCTAAGATCGTGAGTTAGAGGCATCCAACTCCACAGCAGAGGCCCTGGCTTCCTTGCATTCTTTTTAGCTGACTCATGGTGCAATTTTCTGTTTCAATCACAGCTGTTTATTTTTGACGGAGGAACTGACGTAAAGAATAAAATCTTTTAACACCGATGTTCAAGACACCCTTAAGATTAAGATCAGGAAGCTGAGAACTTTTGTGGAGGTGTGCGCAAGTGAGCTATTGCCCAAGTCCCACTGTGAAAGGCCTGCAGAACAGACCGCAGCTTTGGAATTTTGCATTTTGTGAGGCAACAAGCTTTAACAGGGTAGGGCTTGTGTTCTGCAGTCAGAAATTCTCTAAGGAAATAATTCCTCTGAGGAAAGAAATTCTTGTAATTATCACAGATGGTGTGATATATTCGCCCCACCTAATGATGGGTGCATTCTGTTTTTATCCAGGAGCAAATGCAGATACAGGATCATGATCGAGATGAATGAAGATTCCAGAAATTTCTGGTTTCGGGGAGTGAGTCCTTTGCCGCTCAGGTTCTGTTTTCAGGCAGTTGTGTGGGCGAGGGTGCCAGGGAAAAGGAACTGGTCCCTCCCTTCCTCGTCCTATTCTTCAGAGCCATGTACGTGTTCAGAATATGGAAGGCAAAGGGTTCCTCTTCTTTACTCTGTGTGGTGATTTAAAATCCTCTCTTTCCACTTTTTTGCACTGAATGTTTGGTTTGAGAAGAATTGCAGCAGACCGCAGAGAATTTTGTTCTTTTGATTCACAAATGGGGTGTTTTGAAGTTAGCACTGCAAACAAACATGTTCAAACAGTATGCAAATTAGAATCTCAATGATTGAATAGCTGAAAACAATCTGGTGGCTCCATTCTGTCTGGGATTTAGTTCAGGTTATAGAGCACGTTACTGGCAATGGGACTAGACTGGACCATGTCTGGGAGGAACTTGGGGGAAGGCGAGACTGTGAAGGGAGACTAGGAATTTGAGTAAATTCTTCAGTAACTCAAACTCTAATGCTCCAAAGGCCACCAACAACCTCTTACTAACTAGATTTGCGGATAAATCATTCGGTTTGAGACTTGAAATCATCTACACCACACAACCTGTCTGCAGAACATAACTGTACAGTTTGGCTGTCATCATTAACATGACTTTACTCCTCTAATGTCTTCATTAATGACCTTCACTCTTCTGGAAATTCTGGCCCAATAAGAAGAAAGTTGCAGATCACTTTATTATTTATTTCAGAAACTTCTTGAAAAACCCAACTCCACGAACACCATACTATTGCATTTTTCAATTGACAGCATCAAAGAAGCATTTTCTGTACAAGTTTCTTCAAAACCCTCCCCTTTTGGTGTCCACAGTTCTAAAGTGTCATATCATGATTCTTGCCTAGGCCTAACGAGACCTAGCATTGAAAAAGCTATCTTAAACCAACCCCAAATCTCATATATATTCTAACTTGGCCCTACCCTCTAAGATTGAGTAGTGTTCTTTCTTAACAATGAACTCAGCTTTGTCTCATCAACAGGTTGTTTTGGTGGTGTTTTCTTGAAGCCAGGAATGCCATTGATCTCTCAAATGCATCTGTTTATTGGTCATTTCTTTCATCCCAAATCTCTTGTGGCTCTTGGATCCTACACTTTCCTGGTCTCTCCCTACCCAGAAGGCATCTTGTTTTGCAGACTCCCCATGAAATCCTCTGTACAGATGATTTTAAAATTATATTTACAGTTAGGTTCATTCTACTTTCTCCCCACAATGAAAAGTTCCTCTCAAATATTTCTCTGTCATAACAAATTCTGCAGGTTCCTGACTCCCTCTCCTTCTTTCCCCATTTCTGATAAATAGCACCACAAGACAGCTGATTTTGAATTATCTTTGATTCATTCCTTTCCTTTATTGCTTATAAACAAGAAGTCTCTAAGTCCAGTTAATTTACCCAAAAAAAACATTTGTATTGATCTCATTCTTTTATTTCCATCACTGTCCACCATTTTAGACTTTTGTCTTATGGTCCTTAAACTTTATTGTGTGTACAGACTCCTTTGAGATTTCATGGGACTTTATGAATCATTTCCCACCCAAAATGTAATTGTGTACATACATACAAGTGTACATATATACAAGATTTCGACTATAATATAAGAAAGTTCACAGAACCCATGAAGCCCAGATTCTTGTCCTAACAGTGCTCTGTGTCTCTAATATCATTCTTCCTATTCCATCTCTGTGCCACACACATTAATCTTTAATAATGTCATCTTCTATAAATGACTGGTAATGGCTTCTTACACCCTTCAGAATAAAACCTGAGGCTCATTTGGGCATTTCAAAAGTCATTCTCAATCCTGTGAATAGAACTCAAACTACCCTTTCAGTTTTATGCCCTTAAATATGGAAGTAAAATATGACTCCCTAGCCCCCGATTAATGGGCATGTACTAATTGAACTCTTACATATACAAGGGAGCTCTATGCTGGCTACAGAGGTGTGAGCAACTCCCTCACTTTAACTCCCCACCCACTCCCATCCACCTTTGCTCTGGCACATGTGTCTCCTTGCTGTCTGCCAGACATACAGGAAGTGTGTAGGCTTTGAAGTTTAGGCAGACTTGGGTTTTAAATGACAAGTAGCAGAGTATTCCACCCCAAAATATGACTCTTTGGCCTAGGATTACTTTGAGTCAATTATTCTGAGAAATAGTAGACATGGGAGAAGCTCTGAAAATGGAAGAGTAGTTGCCTTTTTGTAAGAGAAATTTGCTTGTGTAAGGAAATCTCTATCAACAAGGTATCTCCTTCTCTTTATTAGATATAGGACAATGACTAAATCACAAAAGAATCTTGTCAATGGAAAATGCTCTGGACTTAAATCTGCATAAAAAGCCTTACCCTTATTTACCTTGCTTTTTCTGGTAAACTCCCAAACTGGCCTCCCCCAACACCTTTTATCTTTCGTCTTCAGGTCAAGATGGTATTTAAGTCAGAGATCTAAGCCACTTCTTTGAGTTACTAATATTTCCCTGGGTATCTCCTATATATACCTAATGTATACATATTAATAAACTTCTGTTTGTTTTTCTTTTGTTAATGTCTTTTGTTATGGGGGGGTCTCAGCAAATAGCTCAGAAAGTTAGAGAAAAAATAATTTACCCCCCTATGGAAACATCAATGTATATTCTACCACTCTGACCTCTGATTCTCACCTTTTTCCCTGGAAATAGGAATAATAGTAACTATCCACAGACTTGAGATCAAGATTACAGAGGACAACACACAATGCCTAGAGCAAAGTTTGTCACCTAGGAGCTAGCTATTTCCAAGATCAGTATATGATCTGAATGCCTTCTGAGGTGATAAATAATTGCTAAGTTTACTTACCAGGTGAACCCCTCAGCAGAAGATGCTTATCTTACAATTGGCCTGCCCAAATCAGCAAATTCTGAATGTCTTTCTTCCAAAGAGCAACTTGTCTATATGAGCTTGTCAGAAAACTCTGTACTATGTCATCTGCCATGGTGAGGGTTGAGCAGTGAATACATGAATGAGCCCCCCACCTGTTCAGCATGTGACCTCTTCCAACTTTGAGCACAAAATAACCTTAGTTTATCTGACAGAAAGGCTCTAGACAAAGTCCATGAGCTCAGAAAGTGCTGGCTAAAAAATCCTAATATGCAACCAGAAGTAATCTTGTTACTTAGTGCAGATCTCTCAATGATAAAACCACATTGATGTTTTTATTCATGTTCACTAGTGCAATTAAGGGGTGATATTTTATTTTCCCATTGGCAGAGGATGAGTAATGACTACTGAGAATATTACATATTTTACGTTACATTTTTTAGCCTATGAGTTTATAATCCATGAAAGAGACACTGGCCTTTGATGAACCCCCAAACTGTGCTAAGTGTTATAGTACACACTTGGGGGAGAGCTCTGGAGGAGTTCTGGAAAGAGGAATTTTAGGAAAATAAAAAGGGCTGTTGGGGCGCCTGGGTGGCTCAGTGGGTTAAGCTGCTGCCTTTGGCTCAGGTCATGATCTCGGGGTCCTGGGATCGAGCCCCGCATCGGGCTCTCTGCTCAGTGGGGAGCCTGCTTTCTCCTCTCTCTCTGCCTGCCTCTCTGCCTGCTTGTGATCTCTGTCAAATAAAAAAAAAAAAATTAAAAAAAAAATTTAAAAAAAAAGGGCTGTTGCTAACCTAAAATGAAAGAGGTTAGAGAAAGAGGGCAGAGGGTGGAGGTAGGGAGGGAGAGAACTGAAACAGGTTAGAACTGGGTTATGACTTAAGTGTGCACTTCAGTGTGGGTTCAAGGAGGACTGGTCTCTTGGGGAGTGCTTTCCTTCTATCCCTAGGCATGTGTGTGCATGGGTGTGTGGGGTCCCATTCTGCCCTCCTTTAAAATCTAGGACCTCATTGTATTGATGTCAGAACCTTCCATTTACCAGGCTGAGACCCAAACACAGTGGGGGTTGTTGCTAGAAACAGCAACATCTAATGGGGATCACTGTCTTCCTTTTCTTCCACTGGAACCTGAACAGCTTGACTCCTTTTTGCCCCTTTTGGGGCTGCTTCTGCACAACTTGAGTGGTGCCCCTCTCCCTAGCTGAGCGAGATGGACAGATCTCCCCTGTCTCAGTTACCACGCAGCAGCTGAGGCTGGGGACGCTCTCCTTGCAGGAGGAAGCAAGGAGAAGAAGGGATGGGAACGTGACTCTGGCAATGGCCAAGGATTCCTGAGTTTGAAGGGTGGCCTCCCACTTCTGCCCATCCCTTCTGCCATGCTCAGGGCAAAAACAAGCTCTAGCTGTCTATAATCACTACAGAACTGGTAGCAGCTTTCTCTCCTGTCAGTAGGGTAATGCATGTCCCTGTGAATCTCAACCCTGGGAGAACCCAGTTTATGCGCTACAACAGTGTCATCCTGTACGGTGACAAAGAGATTTCAATTGTTACTTACCCGAGCTGCATTTTAAAACGAACTTCAAAGGATGGTGGGTG
Organism: Enhydra lutris kenyoni; assembly: GCF_002288905.1. Classification (NCBI taxonomy): domain Eukaryota; kingdom Metazoa; phylum Chordata; class Mammalia; order Carnivora; family Mustelidae; genus Enhydra; species Enhydra lutris. Next base: position 82,598,889 of record NW_019154087.1, read on the forward strand.
CCGAAGCCTTTCCCATCTCCCCAGACAGGCCACAGTGAATGTCAAGGGCACTGTCTTTATGCTTCCCTTCCTAGGTAATTTTGCTTTCCTGAGTTCAGGTGTGTGCTCCTTCAGTGGGCTGGGGTGTCTATTTCGATCAGATAAAATAAGCGGTGTTTGGCAGTAGGACATCTGAAGGCTGGGGGGAGAGGCAGTAGCTAGGGTGCTCTGGTTGCTGACCACCAACCGCACTTAACTCCCGAAATATCCCGGAGTATTCATTTCTTTCTTTCTTTTTTTTAAACTGTTTTTGAGACTTTTTTTTTTTTTAAAGATTTTACTTATTTATTTGACACAGAGAGAGAGAGATCACAAGTAGGCAGAGGCAGGCAGAGAGAGAGAGAGGGGAGCAGGCTCCCTGCTGAGCAGAGCCCGATGTGGGGCTCCATCCCAGGACCCTGAGATCATGACCCGAGTCAAAGGCAGAGGCTTAACCCACTGAGCCACCCAGGCGCCCCATCCTGAAGTATTCAAAACAAAGTGTTCCCACCTGCTGTGAGAGTCCTGGGCGTGATCACCGATCACTGTACCCTCCATGATCTTAATATCTTTGTCCCTTTTCTTGCACATTTCTCTTGGTGTAATAAGCAGCAAATGTACATGCGGAAGCCTATGTGATCCTGCCAACATATTCTTTCCAACCCAGGTTAGAAACAGAGTAGCCATTATCTTGATTTGCTCAATTTTTCTTTCTTTTTTTTTTTAAGGATTTTTATTTTATTTATTTGACAGATAGAGATCACAAGCTGGCAGAAAGGCAGGCAGAGAGAGACAGGGAATTTGATCAATTTTCTATTAAATAAATGAACTGAGAGTGTTTAAACTTCTCAAGATCTGGTTCACGGCAAAGACAAAACCTGAATCTAATTTTCCTTATGATCTGAGTGAACTCCCTTCCTATTTTTTTTTTTTTAAATCAAGCACAGAAGTGATCAACAGTCTTTCCTCAACAGACTTGGAAAAACATCCTCAAACATATGTACTCTTATACCACTTTGGCCTGTGAACACAGTGGAGGAAGCTAGCAATATCCTTTGCAATAGTGTTGATCCAAGAGAGAAGTCCATCAGGTTTCACAACAGCCTGCTCCCTGCTTTGGGCTTTGCCATGCTGAGATTTGACCATGAGGTGGCAGGAGCCTCCACATAGTAAATCTAAATTGGCAAGGAAGCATTGATGTTTGTGCAAATATTGTATGTATGTGCAAACATCTTAAGCCCCTTGTTCTTTTGCCTCCTGTTTCAAGGGCGCTCTAACTCGCCCCTCTTGGGATGAATCTTCTGACGACAAATCTCCAATAATTATTAGCACAAGTTTGTGGGACCCTCCCCTTTCCCCTTTCTGCCTCCTGTTCTGCGTCTGTCTCAGAGGGACAGAAAGGAGATAGGAGGGAGTAGTAAGAGGGAAATATATGTCAGAGCATCCCGAAATGGGCTGGAACATTTAGCTCTTCTCTGATGATCGCTCGACCAGCTAACTTATGAGCCAATGGGAACAGGGACATATTAATATCATTGTTTCCTTTTTTGGCCGTTTCTCTCAGGGTGTAACATGCAGTAAAGTAATATATAGCAGCCTACATGGGGCTATCGTAGAGACCTATTTTAAATTCCTTAATTGGGCTTGTCATCTCAGAGCTGGGAGGTGTGGGAAGTTTACAGAGGGGAGGAAAGGCACTTAATTGGTGCTGTGTTCTATATATCTTTATGTAACAGCAGGCTCTTGAAAAAAGGGGGAAATCTTATATAAAAGAACGTGAGCAAGACCAATCAAGTGAGGATACAGGCAAATCCTCCAAGGGCGCACGGGTTCTGCTGAACTATAGCTAGCATGGCAGTGACATTATGAATAAGAATCTGTTTCTAGAAGTCTCCTGTGTCTTACGATCTTGAAAAGAGTCATATTCTTTAAACGAGTGACGTTTTTGCTATAAAAAGGTTCAGTAAACCCTCACCAGACAACCACATCACAGAAGAAAATCTTCCCAAAGTATGAAAAAAAAAAAATCAATAAAGCATCCCATTTGCATTGAGGGCTTAGGTTTAAAAATTCAGTTAAGGGACTGCGCTCTGTATATCTGAAAGTAGCTCTGACCTAAGCTTTAAAGATGACTCATTCCCCATTAGCTTGGTGCCTGTAATTAAAGGTTTAACGTCAGGAGCCTTGTTTAAGGAAAGTGGGGTTTGTGCCATTCCTGGTCCATCTTTTCCTCCTCAGACATGAGGATCTCATGGCATAACCAGAGCTAAGCGGCTGGCTCCTGGTGGCCCCCCTCGTGGCTGGCTGTAAGGTGTGTCCCCCCTAGGCACTGGGCTCAGCCTGGGGCGCCTGCTGTCCCCAGCTCACTGCGGTAGAGACTGCAGCAAGCATCAGGCACGCCCTGTTAAAGGCACAGCACTGTATTCCCTCCAGCCAAGCTCCATCTTTGGCCACACCTAGAAGAGTCTGGCATCACCAGACAGAGAGCAGGTTTTCAGCAGGTGCTCCAAAGGGGGCTCAGTCTCCAGGGCCACAATCTGTGTAGGGCTGAGAGGTGTTATTTTAAATTTACATTTCTTCTTAGGCATTTTAGACCGGCCTGACCAATCTAATAAAAACCCAGTTTTGTTTCGAGGGGGAAATGCTTCCCATGTATTCATTCATTCATTCATATGATATTTTTGAGCATTTATTATATGCCAGATATTCTGCTGGACTGGACAGGATCCATGCAAGCATAGCGTTTACCTTCATTTTCCTCTGTGAACTGAGATGCTTAAATGTTCCCTTCCAATGTGAGCATTAATCTGAGTTCTAACCTCCCAGCCTTAATAAGGAGGCCTTCAAGGTGGAGAAAAAGAAAGAAGTTGAATTGAGAAGAAAAAAAGGGAAGGCCAGAAAGCATCCCTGACCTGGCTAAATTAGCTCTTAATTCCCCCCAGGGAAGATGGGGTGACATCACCTCAGAGGGCTCCCATCACTGAGGGGCTGGGAGAGAAACGCTGATTTTGTTATTTCCTGCAGTTTTCTGGAATGAGTGTATGACTCCGCCTTTATTCAGTGACAAACAGGAAGCCCTCTATGCCTCAGTTACCTTACCTGTAAAATGGGGTTGAAGACTACACATACGCTTTAGAAGTGTGTACCAAGAGCCAACTTCCTACCAGACTGGAGCCAGCAAGTGGCATGGCACTTGCCTCCAGGCAGCCAATCGCCTTGTTGGGGGCATGATTTCCACATAGGAATTAAACTTCCACATATGAGACAAAGAAAGAGCTGTACATGCCATAAGTTAATTTAATTAATAAATCAATTTTATTAATTTGAATTAATAAATTGAATAAATTGATAAATAATTTAATCAATTATTAATAAATCAAATGCATATAAATGTATAAAACATATGCTACAGGAAATATATGCACGTTATATGTGTACATGAGGCTCCTGGAGGTAAGTGAGTAAAGAGACAGCTTGGGTAGAACTTGGGTGAAGGCTTCCCAGCGACCTCGAAGAGAACAGTAAGGATTGGAATCCATCCCTGAGGGTGAAGGGGGAGCAGGGGAGGGACAGATGGGGGAGGGGTGGAAAAGCCTGGCTGAGTCTGCAGTAAGACTCTGCCTTGTCACTAGGTCACCCAGGACTGAATGGCAGAAGGAGGAATTTGATTCTTTACTGATATACGTCCTTAAGCCGAGAGGGTGACATAATAAAAATGATGCTTTTAGAGGATTAATCTGGCACCTTAGGGCAGGAGTGATTTAAAGAGGGAAAGAATCCCAATCAGTTAGGAAATTATTGCAGCCGTCTAGACATGAGATACGTGAGTCCTAAAATATGACTGTGCTATGGTCAATGTCAATCCATTTTCTGAGCACCCCCTGTGTCCCAGAATGACATTAGGTGCTTTTCCAGAATAAGCTTTTTTAACAGCCTGCCAGGGTGAATTGTTACCCCTCTTTTAAAGGTGAAGAAATCCAGGCTCAGAGAGGTAGTGTTACTTGTGAAAGTTCTCACAGTTCAGGAATGAGAGATGGGAGATGGGATGCTGGGTTTCTAATTTCTGACTCAGTGTTTCCTATTATACAGGTGTTGGGTTTTCTAATAGGTGATTAGTTGCAGGTGAGGTCAGGACTCATTAAAAAAAGCATTTAATTGTTTCGAGGATTAGGAGAGCATCAGGAACCCAATGTCCATATCAAGCTGGGAGAGGAAAACATGTCCATCGTAGAATCTAGGAAAGTAGGTTCAAAAGATATTTTTAATCAAATGTAAATGACTCGCAAGATGGATGAGCAAAGAACCCTTTGCTTAGGGACATCCATGAAAAGATGAGCTGAAAAGAAATATTTGAGAAAGAATTGGAGGAAGCTCTGTTGGGGTGACTCACTGAAAATGGCTATTCAAAAAAAAAAAAAAACAAGGGCAGAGAAGAGATAAATCTAAAATGTGTTTGAATAATAGTATAGTAAGGATGGAAGTTTAAACATTCTAAAGAAATTTAAAGTGCACCCATATGTCACTCTAGAAAGATGTTTCCAATAAAAAGATTTCATAAGAGGAAATGAGATGCTATTAGAAGCTGTGGGGAAGAAAAGTGATATAAAACTTTAGGATATTATTACAGTGTCTTGACCTTCCTCGCCCCCCACTCCAGGAAAAAATGTAAACACATATACTTATTTGCCATTTAAAGCCTCCAATTATGGACCACAATAGGGTTTGAATTTACTCCTATGATATGAAATACAAATAACTTTCAAATCTTGTTTCTTCTGAATTTAAATGTGCTACCACTAGTTCCTGTTTCTGGCTCTAAACCACTCATACTAGAAAGATCGATGCCGGCAGAGCTATTGAAATGTCCTCTCCCTTCAGAGATAGAGGATTTTGTGTCAAATGAAGGTGATGAATATGGTCAGTTGAATCTGGCAGCTGAGATTTCCGCGCTCCCTAATGTCAGTAAAAATTAGAATTGCTAGAGGATTTTCGGACTCACATATAAAGAACCTCCTTATCTCTGAAGTTTAATTGATTGAACCAATAAATATTTATTGAATCGCTCATAAGTATGTTAGTTTTATACGGAATGCATCTGGTTTACACCAATCTTCCAAGATTGGCAATTAGTGAGAAAGCCCCAAGGGGCGAGTAAATCTCAGGTGACAGGAATAGAGGCTCTGAGGTCTAGGCCCCACCTGTACTCCTCCTAGAGCTCCTCTTCATCTCTCATCTTGGGGATCAGGATTTGACTTTCATTAAGGAAGTTGGAAATTACCAATGGTGTCTATCTACTATTAACTAATATGGCCGTTACGTTTAAAAAAGGTAACACTGGATACATGTCCCTTCCGGTAGTGACTGAGGCGCCGGTGGCTTCCACCAGGAGCGTGGGGTTGCCATGGCAACAGGCGTGGGCTGCCCTAGGGATCCTCGGAAATAGGAAGCTCCCGCGCCAGCTGCGCTCCGCCTTGGGATAAGGTAACTGCTGATAGATTTTGGTGTTCTCGACAGTTCCATATCAGGAGTGAATTAGAGGAGAGAAGCAGTGTGGCGCAGTGATCACTCCTGTTTGTCTCATGAAGAAGTAACTGAAAGGACACAGACATGGAAAGGGTCTTCACAACCTACATATTGGCCAGTCAGCCTTGGAAATAACTAGAACTTACTTTAGTACAGTGAAAATAAAGGTTACAACTTATCTGTGATTAAAAAAACAACCAAAAAGCCAACACCATACCCAAAATCATATGCCTACCCCCACCCCTGACTTTAGGTTTAGTGTTCTGGTGTTCCCAGGGTCTCTGGCTACATGTTTTCCTCTTTTCTTTGCCTAAAAGGCACTGGTTGCACTATGCCCGCCTGGGAGGGAAGACTCAAGGCCCAGTTCTTCTGCTCCTGTTTCTTCTGCATCTCAGATGTGCTGCAATTCCTGACCTTATATAACTAAGCCATATGGCTTTTCTGGGTTTCCATGGAACTTCCCTATCATGTAAATTATAAGATACCATGAGTGACTTGAAATCCAAGAGACTAAGTAGACTAGAAAGCTTTATCCTATTCTGTCTATTCTTTCTGAGCCATGATAGGAAGCATATTATGTTCATCTTCCTATCAAAGTGCAGGGGAGAATGGGAGGTGAGTTGACCAGAAAGGTCCCCTCACTCAGCGGTGCACTCAGTGGATATTTATCAGACACGGATTATGTGCCAGGTGTTTACCATGTAGCATCTGGATTCACTCGGTCTTTACAATATTCCTAGTTGAAACCCCACTCCATCTTGTCTATATTCCAAATGCCTACCACTCCAAAAAACTTGAATAAATGTGTTGAATGAAAAGTGAGTAACAGGTGCTAGAAGTTGTTTTTTTTTACCTAGAGTTTACAGACAACAAAACTGGGTTTCAGGGAGGTTTAAGGACCATGCTCATAGTGTAAGTAATTTGCTATGCAGTTACTTGCTAGCAGTGGCAGATCTGGGATTCGGTACAGCCGTCTGGCTCCCACTAACACACTTCCATTGCGCCATGATGCATTTTCACATTAGCTTACCAGCGAAACTTCTGAGACACAGTTTCCCATTGATTGCTCTTCTAAGAATTAGGGTAGTCTTTCAGAGTATCACAGCAGTATTAGTTCAGGGAAAGTTGCAGGACCAATGTGGCAATGAGAATACAGAGCCCCGAAACCCAGATGGGTTTAAGGAAAAATAATCACCACCATTTATGAAAAGCCTGCCATGCTTTAGACACTTTGAGGGCCCTTTGATGTAGACATTCTTATTTAATCCTAACAACTACCCTATGAGATAGGAATGATCATTCCCATTTTACAGTGGAGGAAACTGAGGCACCTTGGAGTTAAATAACTTGCCCAAGTTCTCCAAGCAGTGACTGAGTTGGGATTAGAACTCCGGTCTGTCTGGCTCCAAGTATTGGGCTATTTCTAACACAGCAAATTATCATTGCAACTAAAATCACATGTCTGATCTTTGGTTTTAATTGAAGGACATCGTTCTACTCAATCCAACAGATAATTACTGAGACCCAGTGACAGTGGATTGGGCAGTAGAAAATGTGAAGATGAACCTGCCTGCAGGGAGGTTATAATATGATGATATTATAGGGCCTGGCATATAATTGGTGTCAATAAATCCTTGTTGGATCAAAGAACAAATGATGAATGAATGACATAGCAGACTATAGTAGAAGATACTCTATTAGAAAATTGAAGATCAGATTTTGTGGGAGGAAATGCACTATAGCTCTAAGCCAGTGTTCTAGAAGGGATATTAGAGATCATACAGTGCCAAGGTCACACAGGTTAGTCTACTAACAGCAGAGTGTGAACTGACAAAGTCTGTTGCCTAGTTCAGTGCTCTATGATTGTATTTTTTCCTTTAGCACCTTTCACAAGGCTGGAATCTTATTTCTGTCTTCTCTCTGCATATAATCATGAAAGAGCTATTGTTACATGCTTCTTCAGAGAGAACCTCTTTATCGTCTCAGACCGTGGGGACATGTATGCATTAGCTGCCAGAAATTGACTACCTATCAGTCATAAAAAGAAGGTTCTATTGGAAGAAATGAGTCATTTCTGAGGATTGAACTTTTCATACATAAAGCTCATTAACTTGTTGTTAGGATTCTCCTGATACCTCCGTACACACACATGCACACACACACACAGGCCACTTAACAGTGCATGTGTACTGAGCTCAGCTGTATGGAAAATCAGGGATATTGGAGATACAGGATTATATTGCAAGAGCATCGATGAGAATGTTCAAGCAAACAGCTGACTCATTCAAGGAATCATTAAGACTCATTGTGTCTTCCTTTGCTTCTTCTCTGATCAACCCGTTTGCTTTATTACCCTTTCATAGATGGGCTTTCTCCGCCTCAATCACTTCCCATCCTCCCTAATTAAGAGTCCCTTATTGGAGGGGATGGGAGTAACATTTCAGTGACCTTACAATCTCCAGTTCTTTTTTATTTCCACAACCTGACAGCACTGAGACAGCATAATAATATTACTTTTACTAAGTATCCACACTAAATCTTTTCTTCAAGGAAACTACCGATGCTTTTAGTGACTTCCCCCCTGTTTATCATATGATCTCTAAAATTGCTTCCTGTGATGAAAAGCCTCAGGACCAAGTACAGTCAAACCATTTATTAAAATCAGTTGGACATTTCAGATGAGATAGCTGTAATAAGCCATGCGAAAGAGCCAAAGCTGGCAGGCGCAAAGCTATGAACGAATCACATTTTATTCTAATTCTCCAGCAGTCAGCATTTTTCCAAAAAAGTAGTTTCTAGAGTATGCATACACGCCACTCAGCATATATTTATCAATAGGCTGTTTTGTGCCTTTGTCTTTGTGGACCTTACGGTCTGATTAAAAGAAGATAAACAAATAATTTTAGTATCACGGATTGCTTCTAGGATACCAGCATACACAGCATGTTTATCCGGTTGCAGTTAGAGGACTTACACCACGGTGATTCCTTCCGGGGAAAATTGTCCTCTTCCAGCCAATATGTAGCTTACAGAGTGTAGGAAGCGGGATTCTCACTTCCACCCTTCAGGAGGGAACTGTTGTTGCCCATTCATTACACCAAGGGCAGAAGACGTGGGCCCTGGCTCTGCTGGGTCCCTTTCCTCATTTCATAACCCAGGACAAAAGCCTTTGTTCTACCTTCCTAAGAATAAAATGAGAGATCACAATAGCATTCGGGAGAAACGTAGCAAGAAAAATTGCCTCCATCAGGTAAGATCCTCTATACTTGGTTTTTCCTCTTAGCTTCACACAGGATCAACTCACCCCAGTAAACTTAGATTATTTTAAGCCACCTGGGCAAGAAGACTCTGTAACTCCTTTCACAGGGGTGGGGGGGCAGCACTGTGTGGGGAGCAGTGTGGGTCCCAGAATCAGAAGTCCAGCTTCCAGCTCTGTTCCCCAGGGCACACTTCGTAATCTCTCTGGGCTGGTTTTCATTTCTGTAAAATAAAGGATCTAAAGTGGGTGATCCAAAGTTCTTGTCTAAAAAAAATCATCAAACTGAAGGTATAAAACTGCAAAAACTTGTCAAATAAGGTATAAAACTGCAAAGGAAAAAAAACCCTTTCCTTCTAACCCTTGCCATCTATTGATCGTAAGGACATCATGGACCTAAAAGGGAGAGAAATATTAAGTCACAGGATTCCATAGGGAAGTGATATAAAAAAGAAATCTAAGTTGATGAGAAAGGAACTCAGTTGGAAGTCAAAAAACTTGAGTTCTCAAAGAAGTTGAAGGCTTCTGTTCACATAGAACCTGCACACGAATGTTTATAGCAGCATTATTCATAATTGCCAAAACTCAGAAGCAACCAACATGTCCTTCAGTAGGTGAATGGATAAATGAACTGGTCAACATCCAGACAACAGAATGTTATTCAGCGCTAAAAAGAAATGAGGTATCAAGCCATGAAAAGATATAGAGGAAGCTTAATGCATATTACTAAGTGAAAGGTGACCATCTGAAAAGGTTACATACTGTATGATTCCAACTACATGACATTCTGGGAAAGGCAAGACTATGGAAACAGAAAAAAATTAGTGATTGCCAGGGAGAGGTGAATAGGCAGAACACACAGGATTTTTAGCACAGTGAAAATATTCTGTGTGATATTACAATGGCCAATACATGCCATTATACATCTTTTGAAAGCCATAGAATATAAACATGAAGAGCGAATCTTAACGTAGACTATGGACTTTGGGTGATTATGATGTGTCAATGTAGGTTCATTAATTGTTACAAATATACCACTCTGATGAGGGATGCTATGCACCTGTGGGGCAGAGGGTATTTGGGAAATCTCTGTACTGTCTCAATTGTGTTGTGAACCTACAATTCCTCTAAAAAATGGTCTGTTAAAAAAAAATAAAGTGCAGGTTCTAGTCCTTGTTTCTGCCATTAGTCCTTGATTCACTGGTTCATCTCAAGCCCAGTCAGCTGGGGCTCTAGGCTGCTGGCCCCTTAGCTGTGACCCAGCCCTATGTCCTACCGTACATCCATCTCTTTGGCTTATTAAGACTTTCCACTCCAACAAAGACCTCTATTACCTTAACTCTTTATACTCAAGGCTTCTAGGCAATGCAGAGTTATCTCATTATCTGAATAATGCTAGAAATTTCTGCAGCTGCCTCCTGGGTATATGATATCGTGAAAATACTTTTCATGGGTCTGGGCGTTCAGCAAGCTTTCATTTGCCATCCAGAAGCAGGCATTCGAGGCACCGCCCACAGGCAGCAGAAAGGTTGTGAGCTTCTTGCAAGACACTAGGCATTACGGAAGTCTGATATCTTCTTCATGGACTATCTTCAGGGTAATTGATGAATCGAGGGAACTCAGGCCCCCATGATGCACTTCTGCCTGCAGACAAAGTTTCCAGGTGGAGAACTGCCCCAGCAAGCTGGGGCTGGGGCATGCTATACTTCAACATGATGGAGTTAATTGATTTGTTCAAGTCTGGTAGTCTCATTCTGCCTGGAGATACTGATGGCCTGAGAATGGCACCCCATCACTTCAGGTGTTTAATTACCCTTACTTAAGATGAAAGAAAAATGATTAGCTCCACAGTAAAGGAACTTATCTCTGGATCAGAGGTGTTGGGCACAGATGGTGACCTGGGTTTAAAATTAAGCTGGCCAAGGGCTCCTGGGTGGCTCAGTTGTTATGCATCTGCCTTTGGCTCAGGTCATGATCCCAGGGTCCTAGGATCAAGTTCCACATTGGGCTCTCTGCTCAGCGGGGAGTCTGCTTCTCCCTCTCCCATCCCCCCTGCTTGTGTTCCCTCTCTTGCTCTCTCTGTCAAATAAATAAATAAAGTCTTTAAAAATAAATAAAAATAAAATAAAATAAAATGAAGCTGGCGAGAGCAAGGCAGGCATTGGTTTCTCCCATTAGGTGCTGCAATTTACCATGTTCAGAACAAAAAGACTTGTGACTGGCTGGGTAGGAAGACAACTTGATAGGATTTTACAGAAAGCCTCCCCAATCTCATGGTCTCAAATGCTTTCAGGCCATAGGGCGTCTTCTCCAGAGAGCCCTACAAATCCATCAGGCGGTCTCCTTCCTTTTCTCCTTTACAAAGAAATAATCTAATAACCGATCTTCCTTTAGGCCCACAGTTAATCAAATGTGGGATAGTGACCAGTAGACTCAGATTAACATAATTAATCTTCAAGTCATACATATTCAAAAGGCTCTTAGAAGTATCTGGGTATCATCTTCTTAAAAATTGTTAGTGAGATGATCAAATTAATACCAGTATAATAAATTAGATCTACATCTGCTTATCTTAAGAAAGGGCCATACTCTTAAAAAACCATGCTCGTAAAAGTCAGTAAATCCCATTAGACCTAAGGAAAAAAAAACAATGTCCCTTGGTGGAATTAAGTGTCAAGAATGGCATATTTGCTGGAAATTAGAACCCCCTGCTGGGGTTTCCAGATTCAGCTGAGTGCAGTGGGAAAGCGGCTGCATTCGTTAAGTGGTAAACATTTTAAAGGGCTTTTCTGCAGCATCACCGGAGCAGATGAATAAACTGTAGGCAGCCATATCCGAATGTTCAGTTTCCCAAGAAATGCAGTGTTTAAGACTGCATTAAGAAATCCATGTTTTTTAGACTGATTCACATATACTAATAAAGTTACCCATTTTCACTTGACTTCATGCTGTTTAGATCCAGGCTTATTAACATCAAAGGCTCTTTTATCAATTCAGTTTTCTAAGTACTGAAAATAAAAGGGAGTTTATTGATCATAGAGCTTATGCTTATAGGAACCCAAAGCAAAAGACCTAGATTACACTCCCATGTCTTGTGAACTTCTAGCCTTTCATCCGTCCTCATACCCACAGAGTCTGATTCAAAGGGCAAACAGGATTGTGTCCATGAACATTCACCCTTGTTTTCATTACTTGCTATCTGCCAAGAGCAAGACATTGGGTGATACATGCTGTTAGCTAATAGCACCCGTGATCCATCACCTTCTTCAAGCCAAAGTCAATTCCTTTTAACAAATTGGAATTTTTAAGTGGCCACTGCTGCCTGTGGGACTGGGTGATCTGATGCTGAATACTAATGGCATGCAGAAAAACACTGCAGCAGGGCGTTGCCCAGGAGAGGGAGGGAGAGGTTGCTCTGAGCCGTGGCTTTTGTTCATAATGGAATTCAGAGGAGTCTTGCCCTAGAAGTTAACTCATCTGTACGTTGAAGAAATTCATTTCTGGGGCGCCTGGGTGGCTCAGTGGGTTAAGCCTCTGCCTTCGGCTCAGGTCATGGTCCCAGGGTCCTGGGATTGAGCCCCGCATCGGGCTCTCTGCTCGGAGGGGAGCCTGCTTCCTCCTCTCTCTCTGCCTTCCTCTCTGCCTCTTTGTGATCTCTCTGTCAAGTAAATAAATAAAATCTTTAAAAAAAAAA